>NW_004524823.1:1393337-1394826 GCF_000260255.1 Octodon degus
CTATCTCCCCAGGCCCAGGATAAACATTCTCGTTCCAAAGGACAAAGGGAAATATGTGAATAGAAATGAATGAGACCAACTCAAAATTAAAAGGCAAATATTAAATACAGTGATTCCATGTCCAATACTTTGGTCAAATTGTGATGAGGTATAAGCTCCAAATGATTTGGGCAGCTTCATAACAAAGACATCAGTACCTATGCCAACACCTGGATGTCAGCCTACCAATAAATTTCCTCTAGCAGATTAAATAATACACCACCCTGAACCTCAGTCTGCCTCAAAATTTCTAGACATGAGCAAGTTGCAGCTAAATTTTCTGCCAGAGCACTGCGCATCTGGAGTTCAGCTACCAATAGACTACTTCCTCACCAATATAAATTCTTCAGCCTAGCATTTACTGGCTTCACTGTGTCAGCATTGTAATCTAATGATCTCCAACTCTCACCAAGCTCAGGTTACAGTGCTAGCAGGCTGCTTCTCCAGATGGTATATCTAAACCTTTCCAAACTCCTTCTGCAAACCATTCTAGTGGCATCTGAACCACATAGGAAGTGTTACAGCAATGACCCCACTCATGCATACCTACAACAGAGGCTTAAAATGCAGACAGGGGAGTAAGAATTCATCTTAGCTATCCTATGAATTGTGGAGAGCCAGAGGAGCCTGTCAAAATTCAAAGGCCTGGAATTCACTAGAGTCCAGTGTGGGTCCATATTGGGAAGCCAAAGGGTCTGTGTCAGAAGACTGGAGAGTCTGTGCTGGAAACCTGAAGCAACCTACAAAGGAAGTGCTGAGGACTAGAAATCCTCCAGAGAAAGGAAGGGCAGACTTCCTTCTTTCTTCCTCTTTCCAGTCTCCCCAATCTTTTGTGTGTTGCAGCCCATATCCAAAATGGATCTTCTACCCAGACACACCTGGAATAGTGTTTTCCTGATCTGGTAACTGTATCTTACCCAAGTTTGCACCACAGTTAACATATGGGATCAGTCAAAATGTCTATCAGGTGGTGAATAAATAATGAAATTGTGGCATATATATGCACAATGAAATAATAATCAGATATAACAATAAGGTTATGTTGTCATCAATAAGATGGTTGAATATGGAAGACACTGTTTAGAGATACAGGCCTAGCACTTAAAAAATATAGCAATGCTTGATTTCACTAAAGTAAATCAAACTCATGGACACAAGAGTGGATACGAGTGGTGCAGGCTACAGAGGGAAAAAAGATGCCTGTTAAAGGACATAGCATTTCCAACAGATAAGACAAATGAATTTTGGAAGTGTATGGTAAAGCATGGCAGCAAGAATTTCTAATATGCTAAACAACTGAGATAAGAAAAAGGAGAAAAGATAGGAAAAATAAGAAGGGGAAAATCATGTAAGTATATACACAGGATAACTAAGATGATTGTGTCACTAATTTCTATCATGTTTTTGAAGGTAATAGTTAATGTTTAAAATTTTTACTTTGATCAATTAT
>NW_004524823.1:1395871-1396963 GCF_000260255.1 Octodon degus
TATTATAGACAGGTAATCCAATAAAAAAGGTAATACAGTAGTGAATTGAATAAAATAAATAGAAAATAGTTAAATTTGGACTGTAGACAAAGTAGTTTATATATGCTTTCTGCATTAGTTCAGCCATAAATTTGGATAGGTTAAGGTTATATTGTTAAACATTATGTTTACTTATCTTTAATGGCATGTCAAACTTAAAAGTGTTTATTTTCTCTGTAGTTGGTATTGCTCTGATCTGGTTTCCATGAATATTTTAATTTCAGAAAAGCTCAAATGTGTTCCATTAAGGTTCTATGAATGAGAACAAGTTAAAACTAAGTGATTCTGTAAGAAAAACATATAGCATTAATTTTCATATTGTTATTAAGAACCTAAAATAAAGGCTTAAGCATCTTAGAAAAAGTAATGCTATCAAGCTAGCCAAATCATACTTCAAAAAAAGAGGAAATGAATATATTGCCTCCTTTCCCAAATCTCCATGGGGATTTGTTCCATGAAAAAAGAGTATAGTAGTCAAAGGTACATTAATTTTTTAAAGGCCTTACAAGCCATGTATCATATGTACGGCAAAACCACAAAGCTTTCGTTTTTCACATGATAAAATCAGTTACACAAATGCTGAACAAGCCAGTGCTTCCGCATAATGGAAAAATTGATCATTATATCACAGAAATCAGCGAAACAGGCCCAAGTATTTCAGTCAAACTGTATTTCTGCTCTTCACCAATTTTCCTCAAGTATGTTTCTCTCATTAAGTTTTTAAATTTATTTTATCGATAATTTATCGTAGGTATTGACTTTTTCCTCCCTTTAATAACCTTTGCCTATGTTAACTGGATTTTGTAATATCTCATATTTTTATATAAAATACTCAAGTTTAAGGGAATAAATGACATATTTTCAAGAAATTAATGTACTGATTTTTATTTTATAAATCTATAAAACTTACCTAACATGAAAGTTTGTATCATTTCTAATGCTTTTTTTTCTATCACTCTTTTGTATTCTTTAAAAATAAAGAAAAGCAATAAAACTTTTTAATTTAAAAGTCAGAAAAAGAAATTGGCAACATTTCATTGTAATAGACTTATA
>NW_004524823.1:1397853-1399006 GCF_000260255.1 Octodon degus
CTGGAATTGAACAATTACTACACAAGATGAGAACTTATAATCAACCATGGTGCTTATGAAATATTTCACTGTGTCAGAATCAGTGCAAAGGTACTCTGGCTGATGGAATGAAGAACTGAATTAAGTTGGAGGAAGGCAGTTTATAGCTGTAACTTGCACACTTTACACAGGCAGCCACTCTGCCTAAACTCCTTGGAAATATGCTGTGCACATCCACTAAAAAAGAAACTCCGAATTAAGGTCTGTACATATCAGTACTGAGCAATCACTGGTGAATTTCAAACCCAAGTATGTCATTCATTAAAATTCAAGAAAGTCTTGTACTCTAGTAACACAATATGTAAATGTTGACTCATGCCAATAATCCCTCCATCACACTTCTTGGGTGTTCCCATTTGGTCATTTAAATTGTCAAGAGAATTTTTTGAAGAGAGAGAAAAGTAAATACATTTTAAATATTTTCTTTCAGTCCACATTGCTTAACCAAGGAGGTTTTTTGTTATACTGCACATGCATAATAACTACTTCTTTTTATTATGATATTATTTGAAAATTTCCATGCAATAATCACTAGTTGGTTCTCATATTGAGAAGAACTGTGCTTGGAAATAAATATAGACTTGTATATGTTATATGTTAGGTGAAACAAATGGTGCATGCATTCCTCTAGAGCCATGCTACTTCAGACAAAATTTGATGAGTTACCCTTTGATAGCACTGACAACACAAAAAATGGCAAAAATTAACTAATTACTAGAATACTTAGTGGACTAACTTTAGCTAATGAAATAAATACTCATAATTTATTTCCAGAACTCTTAATGAGCAAAAATCCCTTTTTATTATAATTGTGGGCTTTGATACTTATAGAATAATTTGTACAAACCTTTGTTCATTGAAAATTTACTGCTTCCATGTATCAGCAGCAGATTTCTTTGCTAAAGTTTTGAAAAATATGGATTAGAAAAAATGATGTTCTAATTTGGAGTCAAAATCTCTGACATGAATTCTTTACCTCTCATCTATGAGTTTGGAAAGCTAGATTTTCTGATAATAATCTAGGAAATGGGTCACCAAGACTATTTTTCAAGGGTTCTGTGCATATCAAATGATACAATGCACAAAAAAGTATTTTCTAACTTTAAAATTGTGA
>NW_004524823.1:1400029-1401836 GCF_000260255.1 Octodon degus
GAACTAGGTCCTGAGTTTAAGTCCCAGCACCAAAAAAAGAAAACAGAACAAAATAACACAATAAACCATGAGTTACTCTGAATAATACCACTATAACCCATATTCTGCAAGATGCTCTGAATACTACCCATGTGATATTTATTATGTCAGTGGTGTAAATTATACTGCACTTTCTATTAAAATAAATTTATCCAAATGATTAAAACACACTTATGAAATGCTTAATTTCATTAACACATTTTGAATTGCACTTTTTAATTTTTAATGCAAGTATAGTACACTAAGTAAGTGGATATGAGCTCAAAATGAGTATTATGGAACAGGTAAGAACTAGATTTCTCTAAAGGTACACTATATTGTACATTTGGCTTCAGTGATATACCAAAGATTTGCAAAATTACAAAACAAAAGTTCTGTCAAAGAAAACAAGAGAGCGACTCCTGAAAAGCATAAGAAAAATAACAAAAAAAGAACCTGATTCTGTTATTGAAATATAGCAGTTGTGTTTCAGAAAGGTGAACCCAGGATAGAGGATATAGGGTCCACGAAAATTTATCTAAGAGATATTAAGGCAAGAACATGAAAGCTCTAAAGGAAATAAAGTAAGAGATATGAAAGCCAGGAAGGAAAGTTCCCTCTAGCCAGGAAGGGCACTAGTAGAATGCCCAGGAATGCTCTTTGTCTAAGGACTTTTAAGGGATTACATAAGCAGTGTGATCTCTATCTTACAGGAAGCCATATATAGGATTCAATCTAAGCGGTTCTGTGCAGTATCCATGTAAGGTCCATGCACCCTTGAGCCAATAGCCTGCCTGACCTTGACCTAGGGCAGTCCCAGACAGCTGAAGGGTATGTGCCAGATGTTTATGTAAGATCCGTGGAAGGCTGTAACTCCCCAGACTCCATGCAGTGCTTCCCAGCTTTGCCGGGCCCCTATCATAACCGCATAGCAGAATCCAAGCTCCTGTCTCACTAATCCTGTTACAATTTGGTGGCTTCATCATGCAGAGAGGAGATATTTTATGTGACCTTAAAATCACTGTCTTGAGAAACACTTTTTAAGCTGCAGAAGTACAACATCAATAAAATAAATATTTACAACTAAGGTGCTAGCAAGTTTACACATATCCAAACCTTCACTGAAAGAAAAAGTATAGTCTTTGTGCTAATAAATTAAGCATACGTTTATAGGTGTTCATTTCACCTCGTGCCTAGAGATAAGAGCTGCAAGGGTCATATTCTGTTTTGAGATTCCTAGGGGAGAAAATAGATGAAAAATTGTATATTCAAATGTATATTTCAGTACTATTCTAGGGACTCTAAACAAGGACTTGGAAGTCATATAGAAAGTCACAAAAATATCCAAAGCTGTCAGTTAGCCATTAAAATGATTCCAAGAATGTAATGTTATTTTTGAGAGTGCTTTATCAGAAACAGTTGTTTCAGAGAGCAATTTAACGTTCATCCTCTTTACAACTATACCAAAAGTGGAAGAAAAACTGTCACCTAGACATTTTCCATTCTAATTTAAAGGGAATAAGGCATATTGTGGCCATCTTAACATTATAAAGATAAATTAGATTTGAAATCATTTTTAAATTTTGAATTTAGCTTAACCATGTCATGATATTATTTTAGGCTTTCTATGTATACTTAGATTGAATACTTACACACTCAGAAATGTGGTGTGTGCAGGGATTCTTTGGTCCCTCAGCATACCCCAGGCAGGATGAGCAGCAGGAATGAAGATCAACAGGAGACAAGAGCTGGGTCAGGTGGAGTCCTGTTGGCCTGGTGGGTAAAGGAC
>NW_004524823.1:1402896-1403663 GCF_000260255.1 Octodon degus
AAAGGAAAGATCTGGGATGGAGGAAAAGATGAAGTAAGGAGGAGGAAAAAGAGATACATCCATGCCCAAGAATGCTAAGATGATTGTACTAATTTCTATCATTTGAAAAGAACAGTTAGTGCTTATTCTGCTTGATCAATTTTACATGCCTCTATCAAGAAATCTGAGCAACTACTTGAAGAAGCAATATGCACTATAATAACCATTTTTAATTTCCTATCATCTTGTTTTGAAATTCTGTGTCATTTTTATTGCTTTCTTCTCTTCACAATAAAAAAGTAGCATAAAAACACTAAGTTATTTATAAGAATACTGTAAAAAATTTACTAAAAATCATAGATCCTTGGAATTCGCAAACAGCAAACACAAAATAGGACATATTAACTGTTAACTGTTTTATAGCAATAAGATTAAAACAAACTTATAACCAGTAGCACATGTTCCCCTAAGGATCCTGATGATATATTTATTATAGTATTCCATAAAGAATTTTCTAAATCATAAGCCTATAGAAAATACGATGGGGAACATTGGGTCTGCACGTGCACCATGCCGAGGCCGAGTGCGGCAATTCAGTTCGGATGACACTTCATAATTTAACTTCATTGTCTTTCTTAACTGCACAGTTTTTCACACATCTCAATGCGGCAGGCTCTGTTTTCTTCAGGTTGCCCTTCGTATTTAGTATGTTTATCTGTTAAAGACTGAGCCACAGTGGACTCCAGTTTGTATGCCTGACAATCACAACACTCACTAAGAATTTTTAA
>NW_004524823.1:1404353-1411549 GCF_000260255.1 Octodon degus
CAATTAAATTTATAATATTTTATGTACAATATCATGTATTTTCTTTCATTGTTGGTTCTAATGTGATACAAACACACAAAAGCAAGAACTTTATAATTACTTATAACTTCACATCATTTGAAAGTATTTTCAACTAGAAGTTTAATTAAATGAATAAGAATTTTACTATGAGAATTTTCAGACATCTTTGTTACTGCTAAAGTCTACGACCAAGAATAAGAGCAGGTAATTCAAAGAGGGAAGGAAGTTGAAAGTAAGGTAGAATTTAACTAAATACACATAAGGAGATAGATCACTCTCAAATGGGAGAGGGGCCAAGAGACGAAGGTGAAGAAAGTGGGCTTTAAAAGAGATTTAAGAAATGTGTGCGTAAACCCACTGCACATAAAGAATATTAGCTATGTGCTGCAAATGTGCACCAAAAATTATTATTTATTTATTGTTTGTTGGTATTTTAGAACAGGTTGTACAGGGTGTTCAGGGTCTCACTGCGTAGATCAGATTCGTAGTGATCTGCTTGTTTACAGCCCCCCAAGAGCTGGAGATACATGTGTGTGCCACTATGCCCAGTCTCAATTATACACATTTTAAAGACTCAGAAAAAGTGTTCACATATCTATCTGTGTATATCTATATCTATATCTGTATCTGTATCTGTATCTGTATCTGTATCTGTATCTATATCTATATCTATATCTGTATCTATATCTATCAGGTGCTTTAATCCACTGAGCTATTTGGAAGGCCCTAAAATTATCTTTGAAAAAGCATACATATTTGAGGCAATGCATAAATCAGGCCTGCAGACAACATCACCTAGAGGTGGAATATAAATGGAGCAAACAGGTGCACTGCAAACGCCTGATACTGCCCAAGGGTGCAGGGCAAGGGAAGCGTCAGGTAGTCTTACGGGACTTAAGAAGTAGGTGAATTTTAAAGTATCAGGAGCTATTGAACTTTTCAGGTCTATTGCAGCACAATCTCCCTAATATATTTTAAAAATTATTCTGAAGAAGATTGCTGAAGATAGAGTGGCCATACTTCACTATCTGCCACAGACAGTCCCAGTCTGTCCTGTTGTTCCCAACCATTTGTTAATTCTTGCCCGGCCACTCTACAAAGTGTGAAAGGATAACACTAATATGAACGATGAAAGGCAGTGCACTTGTGAGAGGCTACACTTTGTGAAAGAAAATTTAATGCATTAAACCACGTAAGCAATTGAAACTGATGGAATTTTGGGCACTGAGAGGTATAATAGTGTGGCATATTCAAAACTAAAAGAAATGCTTTAAGTTGCAAGATAAAATATTAGAAGGGAGCAATAAGACTCCTAATGTGAGCATGGAACAAGTCAATGAACCTCTTATAAACTGTATTAAAGCATTTAGATTCTAGTAAAATAAATTATGAAACAACAAACAGATTTGTAATTAGGGCAATATTGTTATATTTTGATTAAAACTGTACATTTAAGCATTAGCACCTAGAATAAGAATAAAAGAATAAGAAGAATGTCAGAAAAATTAGGAAAATATAGAAAAATGCTGCAATAAATCAGAAAAAAATGTTAGTCTATGGAAGATACGGTGTAAACAGAATTATTTTATTAGTCATTTTGCAGCCACTGGTTCAAAACAGCCAACCCCTACAAGTTAATGGAGGGAAGGTTTATTTTGTCTCACAGAGTCAGCATTTTTACTCTGTGGTGAGCTGACTTAAAGCAGAAATGACAAGGCAGAGTGTGGTGAGGAAATGGTGTTTGGTGCATGGTTGTCAGGAAGAGCAGGAGAGGGAGCACTCAAGAGGAAGCGCTCTCCCAGGTGGCATCCCCAGTGATGTACCCCCCCACACACGCACACAGACCACATCTCTGAATGTGAGCCTTGTCAGAGACATTTTAAATCTGAACTATGACATGGTTGTTTATTTAAGTACTTTTTATGAAGTGAAAACAAAGAGAAGCTTAGTGATCGAATTTCCATGTGTAGTTGGGGGGGGGACGAATTAAATCTAAACATTCTACTTTGATTAATTAGAATTTGCTAAGTCTTTCAAGATGAGGACCCTGGAGTGTGAAATAAAATACAAAAATATGTAATGATTTCTGTTTTTTATACATGGAATTTTTGATGTATGGATGATATGGGCTTCCCTAGAAACAACATAGTATAGGTTTTATAGAAAGCCAATCCTTATGGAGCTACAGAATTCAAAATATAAATAATGAATTTTACTCATCAGGATAGAAACTAAAACTGAAGTTATGTAGTTGATAAGCTAGCTAAAAGCTCTTTTTCCAGTAGAAGATAAGCAATGACCACTGATTTTCATTGAAATGATTATGTTAGAAAAATAGACTTACTCAGAAACTCACAAAATAAGCTATTTCAAATTTTGTAATTCCACAACATATTCTAAACAAACTAAATTCCAGAAGCCCACTTAAAGATCATTCTGTATCTCCTCATAAAACATCATCACCTCCTATCTACTGCACTGTCTTTTCCAGATTCAGCAAAATTTGAGTGGGCAAGGCTGAAGATATCTATGTGAAACTATTTTTTCAGAGCTTTGAAAATAACTCAAGATTAGTAAATAGGGAGCAGTATCTTTGACATTCCAACACAACAATAAATAAAGGTTTTCCTCAAATATATTTCTAGTCAGCATAAATTCCAGCAGGATGACTCTTCACCAGAAATACCTTGCGATTTATACCTTCTTATGTATTTTCCACTATGTAAAATAGACGTGAAAATGAAATTACTAATAAAAATAAAAGCCAGTGTAGAACAAGAAGGAAGAACGATGATTACATATGTTGCATTACACTCAATACAGTCTCAAAAGTATCAAGTTTTGAATTTCTTCAAATTGATGGATGTGGCTTGACAATTTGAAATAGCAATTTTGAAGCTCGGAAATTTATTAAAAGATTCACACTACAGCTGATGGGAAACACTGCATTTCTTATATATGCCATGTGCTCTTACTTTAAATTAATACTGTGGTAAGAATGCAATATGAAATCTACCTTTTTAATAAGTTCAGTGAAAGAAGCCGGTATTAACCACAGGCACAAGGTTGCAAGCAGACATGTAAAGTGTGACCATCTTGAACATCTCAAGTTTTGTCACTATTGAAGAGCAATCCCCTGTTTTCCACCCACCACTGGCCCCTGGCAACCACCATTCCACTCCCTGTGTCTGAGTAGTTGACTCTGTACATTTCTCATAGAAGTAGCATCATTTCTGAAATCAGTCTATTTCATTAGCGTAATGTCCTCCAAGTGCAGCTGGCTTTTACATTTATCAGTAAATTCTACTTTATTGAAGACTGAATAGCTTCCAATACTATAGTCTGAAACTATTCAGAATGTGCACGTAATATATCTTCACTTTCAAGTACACCTGTTGTGAGACACAAGTCTCTTCTGCTTCTGGACTAAGGAGATGCTGCTGCAGAGGACGTGGGGCCCAGACAGCTCTTCTAGATCATGAGTTCAATTCTATTTTATAGACAGGTGAAAATGAAGATGCTGAGTTGTGTTTTAAAATTGTGTTTATCTTTAATTTTACAGATTTAGCTTTTAGAGGAACCCACTCACTACTTTGCATAGTAACTGTAATATTTTACATTTCCATATACAGCATCATTGGGATCAACTTCGCCACACCCTAACACTTATCACATTTGTTTGCTCCAGTCTTAGAATCCTAACAGATGTGAGATGATATTCATTGTGCCTTTTACTAGTGATACTGATGACTTGTTTATATACCTTATGGGCAATTTTATGCTTTCTGTGAAAAAAAAATGTCTGTTTTAGTCCTGTGCTTGTTTTCAGTTTGTCAGCTTCTATTTTGTTTTAGCCCACTGTGGAATGTTTAAAAGGTCATGAACAAATATGAAGATGCTCAAGGGCCGGCCAAATAGCTCAGCGGATTAAAACCCCTGCTTAGGCAAAGGCAGCAGCTGGGGTTCTATCCCCTGGGTACAGTGTTGTTCCCCCCACCAGGCCAAGCTGAGAGGGCAGATTGAGACTGGGCATGGTTACATGCACCTGTAATCCCAGCTCTTGGGAGGCTGTAAACAGGTGGATCACTACTGGTCTGATCTACATAGTGAGACTCCGCAGACCCTGTAGACCCTGTACTAAAATACAAAAAAAAAAAAAACAACAAACAAATAAGAAGATGCTTAATGCCATTGGGCAGATGATATACTATTGTTAAGATTTCATATTCAATGTAAACTGCACCAAAATTCTGGCTAAATTATTGTAGAAATTGATTACTGAACTCTAAAATTTATATGAAAATATAAAGACTACAGAATACATAATTATTTTTCAAAAGGAAGAATAAAATAGAAATATTTAATCTTTTTATTTGAAAAAGTATTATAAAGCCATAATTGTCAAAACCAGTGTGATACTGGCATAATAAATATGTAGATCAATGTAATAGGATGAAGAGTTGAATAACTTGTTACACTTGTGATAAAATATTTCTCTGAAAAAGTGTCAGAAAAATACAATGGGGAAAGAAAAGTTATTGCAACAGATAGTTTTGGAAAAAGATAGCCAGAAAAGAAGCAATAGAGTTATATCCCTCCTTTAAACCATATTTTAAAAATCAACTCAAAATTGGTCGCAAGAATGTTGAGGTAAATCTTTGCAACCTTGGATCGACTCAGTCTTCTTTAGAAAAGAGGAGAAAAAAGTACAATAATAGTGAATGTACTTTTCCATGGCAAGACCTTTACAACAAACAAAATTAGCATCCTACAAGTGAAAAATATAACTTACAGAGCAAGATCAAATGTTCAGATATCAAGCTTCTGATAAGGAACTTAAAACAACCCTCAAGAATTATTTCAACTCAACTACCAACAAGCAAATAGAAAAAAACGAAATGTGGCTTACTACAAATGTGGTAGAGGAGGATTTGGAAAGACCTTCATCCAAATACACATAGAGGACAGGATAGCATGTCTGCATCTTGTATAATGAATAACCACTAAGACAACAATATGCAATGTATTAATTATTGAATCTGTTTTACTAATCAGTTTTGAAACTGTCTCATTTCTATTTGTTTCTCAATAAAATTATTTTAAAAACACATAGAAATGATCAAACATGGCCAATGTCATTAATCATTAGGAAAATGTAAAAAAAAAAATAACGCAACTAAACAATACTTTTACTTGTTAGGATGTCTCAAATCAGAACAACAGGAATGAAGAGACTTGAGGATGTCGAGAAACTGAAGATTTTATATATAC
Organism: Octodon degus; assembly: GCF_000260255.1. Taxonomy (NCBI): domain Eukaryota; kingdom Metazoa; phylum Chordata; class Mammalia; order Rodentia; family Octodontidae; genus Octodon; species Octodon degus. The sequence continues at coordinate 1,409,646 of NW_004524823.1, forward strand.
TGTTAATGGGGTTGTAAAATGGCACAAGTATTTTGGAAAACCAATTTGAAACTCTCTAAACGTTCTAGGCATGAAGTGAGCATATGATGTAGAAGACTCATACCTGTATTTAGGAGAATCCAAAGCATTTGTTCACCCACACCTGTATGCAAATGTTCATTGAATCCTTACTCAGAGAAGCAGAAGATGGAAACAATCCAAATGTCAGTCATTTGATGGCTACATCAGTAAAACTTTATCTATATAATGGAATATTATTCCATCATAAAAATGAATTCATGCCATTAATGAGCCAAAAACACATTACACTGAATAAAAGCCAGGAACAATGTGTACACATTTAAAGTTTTCTATGATGAACTCAGATCTGTGTAGAAAAGAGAATAATTTAATTAAATCACTCATATCGTATAATATACTATGTAGTTTTATTCATTCAAAAATTGTGAGACATAACTAAAAAAAGGGGGGGATACAAATGAAGGACCATTTTGTATCTGTATATACAAAATAGGACAGATATACAACTACTTTCTCTTAATTCAATGAGAAGAAAGATTTGCACTAATAGTGTTTTTGAACAGGCTATCATGTCTGCGTCTTGTACTATGAATAACCACTAAGAAGATATCAATATGCAATTATTAATTATTGAAACTCTCCTACAAATCAGTTTTGAGCTGTCTCATTGCTATTTGTTTCTCAATAAAATTAATAAAATTTTTTTGAGATAGATAAATCTGTAAAGAGAGAAAATAAATGCAAGTTTTTGGAGGCTGATTAGAGGCTCTAATGAGAAGCAATGCTGATGGGAACAATGCTTCCTTTGTTTTGATCAAATATTTTGCTTTAGATAGTACTGTTCGTGGAATTTTATGTGCACTATACTTAGTAATTTCTACACTTTGAATAGATAAACTGCTCATTACTTTTTGAAGAATAAGAAGCACAGTTTTTTGCTAGGGGCTCTGATTATTTTGTGTGGATTCTCCAAACTATTTTTCTGTCCTCACTTTTGTCCTCAGCCATCAAACAGATAAAGATATTCGGGTCCACCATAGTAGAGTATGAGTGATGTTGAATCTGAGCATGATAAAGACACATGCTTAATTCAAAAATGAGATTAAACTATATTTCTAGGAGTATGAGCTTGTGTTAAACATGAACAATTTATGAGTCAGGATATGTGGCCTTATGCCTGCTTGTTTACAGAAAATTTACACGAAGTTGATTATATGTAATTGCTAATGGCAGGAGATGAAAGCACATGCTTTTCCTTAATTCATTGAAAGTTTATTATGGAAATATAATAGTATAAGAACTGAAAAATTAGTTACAAAAGTCCCAGGAGACTTATAGTTAAAGAAGGAGTGGTGGTGGGTATAGAAAGAGAATAACCAAACGATATGATGTAAGGAGTGGATTTTCATCGAGATTCCAAGAGGTGAACATGAGAATACAAATCTAGAATAGTGCTGAAAGAGAATAATAACAATAGAAAAATAAAATGAATATAAGCCAGTCTATGGAGGACTAGAGTGTAGTCTCTAAAAAGGAGAATGTTTTTGCTTTCAGAAATAACACCACTAATAACTACCTTGAAATGTGAAGGAATGTGTAAGTCACTTAGCCCATTCCTCACGTCTGAGATGGAACTCTCATGTCTGGTCCAGCATCAACAATTACTTGTTGTAATTATCTGTCTGCTTGTCATTATTCCTCATAACTAAGTTCATCCAGCCCTATTTTTTTCTTTAAAAAATGTGAAACAATCCAAGCTTCTGTCACACAGTTCTACACTATAATTAGGCTTCTCTGTTGCCCAGTTTTCCAGTTTGCGTTGTCTATTTATGGTAACGCAATGAAGACGAGATCTTTATCACGTGGGCTTTCAATTCAAGATC
>NW_004524823.1:1413572-1423482 GCF_000260255.1 Octodon degus
TGGGTCTTGCCTCTAGCCTCTTTGCAGGGAGTTCTGCTGAAGGGTTCCCTGCAAGGCCTGCACTCTGGGTCCGGTGAGGATCTGTGGCCCCGTTTGTCTCACTCACTCGCCAGGCCTGCACTCTGGGTCTGTTCAGGATCTCTTGGCCCTGGTCATCTCACTCGCTCACTGGGCCTGCGCTCTGGGTCTCTAAATTCTTTAAAATGCACTTTTGATCATGACTAATATGATCTGTATTCTACCATAACTCCTCAACCTCTCCCTTTCTCTCCCATCTCTGCAGGAGGAAGACACTGTAACATAGACAAAGGGACATAATTTCTTCTCTTTACATTGCAGAGTTCTGCAGCAAGAAGTACAACTCTCCATTCATGTTGTTAGTGACTAAAAGTTATTCTGAGTAATTAAATCACCTTATTGCCTCAACCAATTAGTAAATTTTTGTATATAGAACATTTAGCCATGCAGCTAAAGAAATAATAGCTAATAAATCAGCAGAGTTGTTTTGAGAAATATTTATAAGTCCATTGAAAGTATTTCACTTGTCATACATGTCTGTGAGAAGGGATACAGTGCTCATGTGAATATTTTCAGTTCGTTTTATTATATCACCTCTTTTTTTTTTTTTTTTTTTTTGGTTTACCAGGGATTGAACTCAGGACCCTGAGCTTGCCAGGCAAGCACTAATTCTACTAAGTTATCTCCCCAGCCCCCTATATCACCATTTTAACAGCTACAACTACTCAACAAATACTTCTGCAGATGATCTTCTTCATTCTCCATGAAAACATGGCAGTGTGTATGTGTGTTTGTAAGACGTTACTTTCATTCACATTGTTGTTCCTGTTTATGTTTATTTTACCTCCATGCCCTACAACCTAACAGTAAAGAATAATCATAAGAATAAGCATGACAAAATCAAAATGTGTTATATTTTAATAATCAATATTGGTTGATTTGCTACATGTTCATGAAATCCTGTCTCTTTATGTTGGATTTATGGTATCTAACATTCTAAAAAAAGACAGCTCTTTCCATGATATACCGTAGCATTTATGTAATTCAGATACTTTATTTGCTACTACAGAAACTTCTTAAACTGAACAAATGATCAGGCTTGGGAGATAGCTTGGTGGTCTAGGCATCCGCCTAGCAAGCACAACAACCCAGGTTCAATCCACAGTACCACAAGCCGTGCCTCTGAAACCAGGTGTGGTGGTGCATGCCTGTGATTCCAGGGCCTGGGAGGCTGAGTCAGGAGGACCACTATGATTTTGAGCTGAGTAGGGACACCCTGTATCAAATAAGTAAGTAAATAAATCTTTAAAAAATTAAATGACAAATGCTGAACACTATTCTATAGCATGAAGTCATTTAGTCATCGTAACTGAAGGAAAATACTCTATCCATGCCTTATTTATTTGTATTAATGTATACATTTTAAATTGTGTATCAAATATATTTAACACTCCTCTCATGATAAAAACAGAATAGTTTCCTAATTCTTTTATAATATATTGATAACTGCTAGACTTTATTAAAATATAATAGTATCTTCAGATATTATTGAAACACAGGTGCTTGTATAGTCCCTAAATTTATAATGATTATAAATCCATCTTGACTACCAACTCTTTATAAATTCCTGTATTTTTTTCCTACTATTAAACTTTAATTTTAGTTAAACTAAGAATAATGAGGGAAAAGATCATGAAGTGAAGAGCAATAGGGGTTTTTTGTTTGTTTGTTTTTTTGTTTTATTTTGTTCTCTCAGTTTTATCTAAATCATTGAAACAAAAGGAAACGTAGAGATAAAACGGAACAGGGAACCAGAACAGAGTTTATTAGATCTCTGTCTGAAATAAGTTTTGAAAACCTTGGAATAAAATATTAAAGTTCTTTCTTAAGAGCTGGAAAGTTTGGATATTTAATGACCGCTGAAGTTTGGCACTGCGTGCTGGTTATGGTTGCCATAACACGACCAGATTCTGAAGATCTGTATCTAGGTGTTTTGATTATAGTTTTAGTAAGAATAATGAGGTGCTTTGAAGTGCACGCTCAGTACAGCTGCAACTATCGAGAGTCCTTCTTCAATAAATTAACAACAAAGTGAGCTCAGAGCAGTGTGTGGTGTGAAAGTTTGCCTACTTATGTGAGCACCATGAAGAGGAATAAGACCAACTGCATTTCTTTTAGTTATGTATACATATATATTTTAATTATTCGAGTATGTGGATATCTTGCATATTTTTGTTTTAAACTCATTTCCAGATAAATTTTGGGCAGCAGAATTGCTCAGTAAGAGATTTTCAATTGTTTTTGAGGTTCTAATATTATCTCCAGTGTATACTTTCTGATTGAAAGGTTTTCCTAAAAGCTACTCTTACTTAGTAATTAAATCATAACCCTGATATAGCCATGCTTGTATTTGGATTACCCTTGAGAGTCATGCAAGCTTTTCTCACTGTCTAAACAATTGTTCATTTTCAGGATTTTCAAATTAGTACCTAAGTTAAGAAAATGACAGACCCCTCCATTGGAATTAAAATAAATATTAACAAGGACACTTTTTTTCTGGGGGGGATTCATGATAATTAGATAATAAGGACTGGTCGCTGTTCAAATAAAAACTTTTCTGCCAATCCCTCACTTTGAGGGTAAAGCGTAAATGGTTGCGACTTCTGTCATTTCTTCCACTACTTATCCTGGAACAATGCTTGTGTTTCATTCATAGTATAAAAGGGCAGATTTTTTAAAAAAATATCACAGTTTCAAAAATCTAACTAATATTTCTCTTGTTATCAATAGCATTATTGTCTTAGACTATTTTTGTATCTTACAGTTTCAGAATTGTAACAAATTGAAATACAAGAGTGGCACACAATAGAGAAACTATACAATGCAAATTACTTATTTTCAAGGATTAAATTTAACAGAAAACATAATTTAATCTCATTAACAAGTACATAATACAGAATGCGATAAATAAACAGAAACAAAAGTTTTAAACTGAGTTTTCCTCGATTGTTTTTTGTTCATAAACACAGAAAATACTGAAAAATGTCATAGCCTTATTTTTTTGTTGGTTCCCAGACTTAATTCATCTAAGAAGCTATGAAATTCATTCCCCAAAGGAGAGTAAATCATACTGATTCTTTTGAGTAATGAGAAATTTTCTTAAGAAATTTGATGGTGAAATAAAAATATGTGTAGCTCAAACATTTCCATTCTCTAAAGAAAAATATTTAAGCTTCAAATTAGAAAATTGCATAGACAAATAATTACATTCCATGTATATTTCTATGTCCAGCTGACAGTCTTTTGGTATTGCTAGCACAAAATTCCTACAGTTTGAAAATTCTACTTTGTAGTATTTTTAAATCATTGCGATTTTTTATACAACTAAATAGTAAACAGAAATTCATTATTTTCTATTTAAAAACTTGTAGTTATAAATGAAAACTATGTGCTTCTTTTTTGTAATTTTCTTAAATAACATAAATCACGACTCTTTTACAAATTGACCAAGCAGAATTTATGTGACTGGAATGAAAGTATGTGCGAGGCATTAATAAATCAACCCAAGTAAGTATTGTTAATTTGTGAGCACAAACTCTCTGGCTACCTTAATGATTAATTTGATGTGGCTTCTAATATTAAAAATAAATCAGTCAAGAAAATGAAAAAGAGAATTGTTTTATATTTTCTGATAAAAAATTAACTAGTAGACAAGTTTTTTCTGTGAATTTTGTTCATATAAAATTAATAATATGATATTTACTACAAGGTAAACTTGTCAAGGGTAACTACATTATTTCATTACAATCATCTAGTTTTAAACTTTATGATATAAAGGGAAAAACCTTCTGTCCCAGTAATGTGGTCTAGATCATTTTTCTACATGCAATACCCCATGATTAATTTATGACTAATTTAACAATCAAACAAGGTATTTTGACCCCAGCTTTATAAAGCATAGAGATAAACTAAATAAAATGTCTGGAATACCTTCTTTTTAAAATCCAAATTTGTGACAAGAGATAATGTACAGAAAGTATTTTGAGAAATTAAAACTGGTACAATTACAAAGGTGTTTCCTAAGGATCCAAAACTTGAGATAGAAATTTTAAGATTAGAAATGGTACTTGATGTGTCTGTTACCCAAACTCATTTCAAATGAAATTTTGCTAATTGTAAATCATAAATTAATTCAAATGACTTCATCTTTGCTTTGTAACGGATATACACTGATCATCTCCCTCTCTCTCAGGTACTCACATAACTAAAAGTGGAGGCTTTTCCTCCAAATAGAAATGTTGAGAGGAGAGCCAAGCAAGATGGCAGACTTTCTTTCCCCACTTAATCAATTAAATGCCAGCACATGTACAAATTCCCTTTGTGAGTAACTCAGAAAGTGTATAGAGGCTCCTGCCTCACAGGCGAAGCCAAATCCTTTTTCCTGGAAGCTGGTACAATAATTTCAACCCTCATTGTTAGAATCCTTGCCACAAATCTAGAACACTGCAATCTAATCTTCTAGTTGCTATCTTATTTTGTGCTATCAACACAAAATAAGGTTACAATATTTTTCAGTATTTTCTGTGTTTATGAACAAAAAACAACTGAGAAAAACTCACTTTAAAACTTCTGATTCTGTTTGTCACATTCTGTCTTATACCCATGTAAATGAGGTAAATTATGATTTCTGTTAAATTTAATCCTTGAAAACAAGTAACTTGCATCTTTCCCTTGGGGAAAAAGAAAAGAGCAAAATACATGGCTGCCACAGACTTTTTATCATGCTTAGAGGGCATTTTCTATCTTTCTTGAATCCAAGCACTGGCCTAAAAAAAGAGGGGAAAGCCTAGCACCCCTGAGAACAGTAGTGAATGTTTGACCTTATGAATTCAGTTGCCCAGACCCACCCATCGCCCTTAGTAGTTCAGGAACAAGAATAGCCTAAAATGCTTGGCTTCTCCTTGGGTATGGAGAATGAAAAGTATTCAAAATGTGGCCTATATTTACCAACTTCTCAAGATCAGTGCAATTATTATGTATCACAAGATATATTAAAATAATAAATACATAATATGTATACTCAGGAAAAAAATAGGAGTAGGAAAGTTTGTTCAGTATGCTAGCTTCTCAGCTAGTGCTGCGGAGACTGGTTTTTGTCTCATGTGTCAAGTCCTGGCAATATCTGGTGTACTCTAGATATTGTGGGTCACTGAGAATGCCAGAAAGATGTGAGGCTGCTCAGAGAATCCAAAGTACAACAGGCAGAGACTGAGCTAGTTCAGCAGCATTTCCATGTCTGGATAAAGATAAGAATGGAATATTCATTCCACAGTCTTGCTGTTTTAGATTCAGCTACAAGCATTGACAGAACCCTACAGACTTAAATATTGACGGTTGCTGAAACTGAGAGGGCTTGGTGGCATTTAGCAGTTCAAATGCATTTTCAGTGGCATATACAAACATCAGAATAAAGAAGCCATTACAGCCTCCTAAAAAGAAAATAGAAGTTCCTATAATTGGAAATTCACAGACAAAAGTCCAGAGAGGTTTCAAGAGGTGTATATGTGAAATCAATGTCAGAGGACAAATTACATGAAGCAAACATTCATAGCACTGGATACAGACATAGGCAATGACACAATTATCATTTTCAATTTCCCATTTTCAGTGTTTCATAGAACATCCAGAGGAAGAAACAATGGAAAATAGTATAGATCAAACATACCTGAGATTATATATATAGAATAGTCTACCTAACATCAACAGAATAGCAACTGACAAGACCCTGCCTCCAAAACATCCTGAGTTCAATCCTAGTACTGTCAAAATGAAGCAAAACTAAATGGTACTGTTATAAAAACAGACTAATGTTAATGAAGAGTATCTGGAATAAACTCATACACATGTCAACAACTACATTTTACAAGAGCACTAAGAATACACAATGACACAAAAGTAGTCTTTTCCATAAATGATGTAGGAACAACTTCCTATTCCTATGTAAAATATGAAATTGACTACTTACCTAACACCCTATGCAAAAATCAACCCAATATATATTGTTTTAAGGAAAATGTAAAAAAAAATCATAGAAAAAATTTCTTCATATTATTGGTTTTGACAATGTTTTCTTGAATAAAACACTGAAAAGAACTGGTTATAAAAATTTTAAAAAAGATAAAATAGACTTAATCACACTAAAAGCCTCTGAGCAGCAAAGGAAATAACATAGGTATAATGAACTCTGTGTAATGAGAAAAATTTTTTGCAGACCATATGTCTGATAAGGAGTTAATATCCAGAATATGTGAAAAGACTCTATATCCCAGTAGCAAATACTACTAGCAAAAACTTAAGGAGACTCCTCTTCCAAAAATACATGTAGATGTTTTCCAAGTCCGTAAAATGAGGCTCAACGTTACTTACTATTAAGGAAATGAAAATAAAAATTACAATGAGATGTCATCTTGCATCCATTAGAAATGCCACTATTAAAGAAAAGAGATGAAAAAGTGTTAATGAGTAGGTAGGATGTTACAATTCCTCTGTATAGCAGTATAGAATTCCTCAGATAAACTAAGATCATATCACAACTGGGTATTCATTTAAAGGAATTAAAAACCAGTCCCAAGCAGATCATTGTTACAGCATTATACAAAATTAAACTAGTTTTATGGGGGAGAGAATCTCTACATATCCACTGATAGATGAATGGGCAATAAAAGCGTGGTAACACAGAGTAGGATAGTACTCAGCCTTGGACAGAAGGAAATCTTACACTGCAACTTGGCTCAACCTTAAGAACTTCATGCTACGTGAGCAAGCTAATCACACAAGGAAACTACTACCTGATTCTATTCATTTGAGGAATCTACACTACACAAACTCATAGAAGCAGAAATGCTAAGGGTATATAGTTAATGAGATTATGATGTACACTTAAAATGCTAAGAAGATAGATGTTATGTTTTCCAAGCATAACAATATTTGTAATAAGACAAACATTAAAAGGAAAACTGAAGTGAAGAAGGGATTGTTAGGCCTTGCTTATGTAGATAAATAAGTTCCTTGCAAGTCTTAAAAGTCCAGAAGGGGGGCTGGTGAGATGGCTCAGTGGTCTAAAGAACCTACTTAGAACAAGCTTAGCAAATCACAGGGACCACGGTTCAATCCCCCAGCACCACATGCCAGCCAGCCCCGCCCCCTGGTGGGCTGAGCTGGCCACACACACACACACACACACACACACACACACACACACATTAAAAAAAAAAAAAAAAAGTCCAGAAGGAACCAAAGAATCTTAGATAGAGATAACTAGGGTTCATCTATTGTTTCTAAATAGTAATCAAATGGGTTCTGTAAAACACTTTACAATTGAAATATTATTTGGATATAACTTCTAGAATAAATACACATTATAGGTGAACAGATTTAGTGTTACATGTTTTATTTTCTTCAATATTTGTTAGTAAAACATCTTGTTTCACTGCAAATGAATTCAAGTTTTAGATCTCAAAATACAACTACGAGGAATATGTTTTAACTGTGTGATACAATTAAATGCCTTTCTCTCTATAGTGTCCAGAATAATATAATTCCCAAGAAGTTTATTTTAAAAAAGCAACATTGGTGATTAAGTAGTTTCATGACTGTGGTTCATACAAAAAAATTCACCATGATAAACCCAAACATTGTTTATTTTGTAGTACATGCTTAATGTTTTAATGTAAAAATAACACAATTATTCACTTAATGACTATATAATTTGGATGGATAATGCAGCCTAATAGTATCAAGGGATCCATTGTCCTCTAATAAATACAATATATATTTCATAAATTCTCCTTTTCAAAATTTACTTTCAGTATACAGCCATTACCTTAGCATGACAAACATAATTTTTCTGAAGGAATTTGCCTACATAGATGATTAGAAACAATGCAGGAAACACACTGTTTTTAAAAAGGCTCAGAAAGCCAATGACATTTAAATTTCTCATATAGTTCTGCAATTTATATGGATAATGTCTTGCTTGATATTCTTAATACCAGGAAGTATTTCCAACAAGTACATAGTGATCTTTTATGTCTGTTATACTCTCTTGTTATCATAAACCCAACTTGGAAAAGAATTTATGCCACTTACAAAATCATCTCTTTGAGCAGTGAATGAGGTAAAGAATGGAGAAACGTTTTATCAGAGATGTTTTGGAATAAATGTGCTTTTGGAAAATGACTTTAGAAACTTTTCTGAACCTGAGATACATAATGTGTGTTTCTAAATTTCAGACTCAATCCAAACCCCTTCTCTAGTAAGTGACCGTCACCAACAGGATCCATGAAATACATATTCTTAGAGAAGGTGTTCCCGGCTCTACCTGTAAAGTGTTCACATACTTTGAAAAAAAAAAACAAACAATAATACTATTTACCGCATTTATTATTTATTTGTGGTTGATTTTGTTTTTCAACTTTTATTTTGTAATGTATTTTAGAAACAAATGAACAGATACATTTTTTCAATAAAAAACCCAACAATGTAGAATATTGTACTGTATTGTAATTAGTAACCAGAAGAACTGCTAAAACAAAAATATTTTCTTCACAAATGTCTTCGCATGTTTAATGCATAACACTGCTAACCACGGACCTTATGGATTTAATTTTTATGTAAATTATGCAGCTAATCAATTGTCATTCTTTCTATTTGTGCAGAAAATATCTATGGCAAATTTGCTGCATGCGGAGTGCTGTTGGAGGTTTCCATTTTGTTACTGTTTTCTTTATTACTTGATAGCTATTTTGCAATCTCTCCATGCTCTAAAACATCTTCTACAATTTTAATAACAGTGCCATGATACACAAATGCCATGATAAGGCACATGACAGCTATATAAATATAGTACATTTAGACTTATTCTCTAGAAAATTCGGTGTTTATAAGAACATTAATCCGAACGATTTGTTGATTACAATCACGCACTCCAGAGCCAGAATTCTGAGCTTGGTTTCCAGGTCTGCCACTGTTTAAGTTGACTGGGTGTGTTGTTTTCATTTCTAGGGGTCATCTTTTTCATGCCATAAGAAAGTGATAAATTATTAAAAGGGTTAAAAGAAGTTCACCAAATTAAGACTGGTAAGACATTTAGTATATACTAAATACCATGAAACAGTAAGTTATTTTATTATTTTCACCTGCCAGGGCCTGGGTATTGCCTGAAAAGTTAGTTAAGTGTGGTCATGCAGACCACGTGGAGAATGACATTGAGGATGTTAATTTTAGTTGTAGAATTTCAATGTAACTGTGAGTACATATAAATCATTATACTATGAGTAGTACAGCCTACTTCATTGTTCATGTGGAATATAGAAAAATAAAATTCATTGACATTCATTTTTAATTTCAGCTACATAAATTTGAAACTCATTAACCTGAGATACCCTTGAACTGCAGTATTGATTTTAGAACTGCTTACCAAGAAAGGTTTTATTTGAGTAAAATTCTAAGTGGGACTTGTTAAACCCACTTCTTAGTAGCAAGATAATGGTAAAGAAAGTTCAAGCACTGTCTAGTCCTAAGGATTATATTATATTTAGGTTCTCTCCTAACACAATATAATCTTTGAAAAAATTTTAGTGCACATTCAGCAGACAATATTGGAAATTGATAATCACAGAGGTTAATATATGACAGATTAATTTTCAAATGTGCAACTATGGGTTTATTTAATTTCTATATCTTGTTGCCCACAGTTTTTCAACGTGGGTGCTGTTGACACTTGAGATTCATTGATTCTTTCTCAAGGCCAGCACTGTACCCTGTAATTGCCAGTTGGTACCAATACCACGTCTAATTGTGATAACCCAGTTATCTCCAGATATCACTATAT
>NW_004524823.1:1424052-1428305 GCF_000260255.1 Octodon degus
TGCTTAATGCAAAAGAAGCTAAACTATTGATTTTTCTTTCTCTTTCTTTCTTTCTTTCTTTCTTTCTTTCTTTCTTTCTTTCTTTCTTTCTTTCTTTTCCTTCCTTCCTTCCTTCCTTCCTTCCTTCCTTCCTTCCTTTCTTTCTTTCTTTTGGTAGTACTAAGGTTGTGCATTTCACAGTGAGCTATAATCCTGGTACTATTTTATTTTAATGTATTTCATTTTATTTTAAGACAGAGTCTAGGCAGGTTGTCCATGCTGGGTTCAGAATTGCCATCCCCCTAACTTATCCTCCCAGATTACTGGAATTGTAGGATTGTTCAACCATGTCCTGCCTAGACTCATAAAGTAAGTATATAAACATCTAATGAATGTTTTTGTCCTTGTTAATTGTCCCCATTACATCAATATTATATTACGCTGACAATCAAAAAGTCATCCTAAATTTAGAGTTAGTAACTTTCAGAAAGATAGTATGTATTTGTCAGGAGGCAATCCACACAAGGTTGATTGTGTATACTCAAAGATATGAAAAGAATTGCTGAATGAAATGTTCATTTAATGGACAGTAGTGGTGTCAGATATTTTTTCTTACTGAAATAAAATATAAAATGATTATTAACACGTTTTTAATTTCTTTAACTATTTATTTATTTGGTACAGGAGCTTGCGGCACAGCTTAGATTCTAGTGATCCTCTGGCTCAGCCTTCCCCACGCTGGGATTACAGACACGCACCACTATGCCAAGTTTCCATGGCCAGCACTGTGTGCCCAGAGTTCTGTGGAGAGAATGGCATGTGGCATCAGAGATCAAACCCAGCTCCTTGCACTTGCCAGGCAGGTGTTGAGACTGCTGAGCTATCTCCCCAGGCCATCAAAAATTTAAGCCACCAAATTTGTTTTCCTGTTGAAAAGCTCAGAGCCAGTTAGCCACCAAATATACTTGTGATATTGATGAAACCAGGGAACAGAGTTCATCCCTGATCACACCTAAAAGGCAAGAAAAGATTAATGTATTATTCTCATAACATTTATTTATAGATGTATTCATGTATAGATGTATAGATAATATTTTAATAATTATTTAATAATATTATTATTTAATAATATTTTTAATGTTTCATTTTGAAAACTTTCTGTATCAAATATTTTCAATTGCTTAGGGGTCTTCATTCACTGAAAAATATTATTTGGGGGCTTGCCTTGTGAATTACATTAAATAAATTCATGTTCTAATTCTTTTTATTAATTTTTATTGAGAAACATATAGCAATGAGACAGTTTCAAAACTGATTAGTAGGACACTTTCATTAATTAATACATTACATACTGTTGTCTTCTTAGTGGTTATTCATAGTACAAGATGAAGACAAGATATCCTGTCCAAGCACTATTAGTACAAATCTTTTTTCTCATTGAAGTAAAAGAAAGTAGCTGTATGTCTATCCTATTTTGTATATACAAATACAAAATAGTCCTTAATTTGTAGCCCCTTTTTATAGTTTAGTCAGAAATGGGTATTCCATTTCCATTTAAATATTGTAGGTGTGTGAATTCAGCAAAATAATCCAATATAGTCCAATAGTCCATAAGAGGAGTGGGTTATCCATAGGAATGGCAATGTCAGAAGTTGTTGATTTTAACCTTTTATAGCTCAGCATATTAATATAGTTTTACTTTTTATACTTCATTTTTATACTTTTCTGCTGGATGGTTAAGACCAAGATAAAGCAAAACCTATATAACGAGAAATGTAAATTCTGTATTTGACAAGATCAGTCATATCCCCTCAGGATTAAGCCTGAAACCCTCTACCACAGTTTTTAGATCCTTCGTCAGTGTCAGTCTTGTGGTTGAGTCATAGCCATTGCTTGACCAATTTGCTCTCTGTAAAAGCCTGAGAGAATGTTTTCTCTCCATGTGACTCTCCTTAGGCACATTCTACATCATCGATCACTTTCCTCTGTGGCCCCACAATCCCATTCATTAGGAAATTTGGGACACAACTGAGTTACAGGATGTTACATTACAGGTTCTCCTATGTCCTGAGTCCTTACTGACCTTGAAAGGCGAGGGCCAAAGTGTTGGCTGTCCTTGCAGCCCTTCTTTTTCTCTAATTTTTGGTCTGTAGATTTAAGTTGTTATCATGCTCTAATCTTAAAAGAAACTCTTAACACTGCTATAAGTGTCCATATATGGTTGTTGCAGGTTGCTTTATCATAACTGGTTTTGTAATTCCCTTTATCACTATCATGATCATCATTGTTTAAGCTATAACTGTAATTACAGTTAGTTTGTAGCTGTAATTAGTTAATTATAAGCCAAATCAAATGAATACCAGCCAATTCCAGAGAACCACACTGTTTCCTGGGTACCTATGACAGATTGTATTTTCTGAAAGTAACTAGATATATAGATGGATAGATATTAAATGTTCTTGCTATAGCCCAAGTTTCATCCTTCACCATGTGGCATATACTCTCGGTCATTTTTAATCTATGCTGCCTTTGTTATTACTGCAGCAGAGCGTGTGAGATGTGACGTTACACAACTTATGAGTTTAAGGCTTCTCTGATTAATGTTTAAACTCACAAAACCTCCAGGCATGGTAGCACACACCTATAATCCCTACATTCAGGAGGATAAGGCACGAGGATCTCTCTGGTGTGGAGTCCAGTAGGGTTGCAAAGTGAGTCCTAGGCAAGGACTCATGATATATAGAGATATTAAATATCTATATATATATATATCATGTTTCAAGTTTCCTGAGTTACAAAGTCAGTGAGATCTGTTTACTGAATGTACAGTTTAAATTATTTTAATTTTTAAGCGTTTTTAAAAATACAAATCTATGTATGTGTGACTTGAATATTTTAAAAGAAAATTCAGCCCAAAATATGTATTTTAACTTATGCTTATGACATTTTATTGATTTAAGAAATTAGAACTTTCTACACTCAAGCATACTTCCAAAATTATTAGAGTCTTGTTGTTTTGGACATTTCCACTATTTGAATTGTTTGAGTCAGTATTTAAGGTGTGTGAATAAATATAAATTTTTAAATGTAATAATCTAAATTGATTATCCTTTCCCCAACTTTATTTTAGCTTAGTTTTTTTCAAATGGTAAACTTATAGTTAATGAATATTATATGATTTTACATGGTAAAGTACTATTTGATAATTTACACTTGCTAAAATTCGTGTAAGAAAGACTCAACAAATTGTTTGGCATATTATACCAGATGAAGTTATTAAGGTTCCTAAATAAATTCAATCTCAGAATGATAGCAAGGAGATAGCATGGTTAATTTATAATGATAGCATGGTCAATTTATTAAAAACTTGTTTTTCTAAATGATAACTTTATATTACATATGTAATAATATATGTTAGCTTGTTCTATTTTTGATATTTACCTTCTAGAAAACACAAAATGGATACTTAAGGGAATTAGTGTGTCTAAAGCTACCAGTAAGTGATACATGATTAATCAGAATATGTTATGGTGTTTTTTAAAGTATGATATTTTTAAGAAATAGTTGGTATTAACATTCATGTATGTGATAGAATTCCAAACACTCTTTAAAAGGTTAAAAAAGATGTTAAAAAGATACTTATTACAAATCTTGAGTTTAAATAAAAATCGAGTGTACAAATTCTTTGGCATTTTAATTTCTGAGCTAGAAGTTAGCTGGATTTGACTAACTCCAAATCTGCCACACTAGCAAGAAGGAATTCACTAGGAATATCGGATCCTTCAGTACTACATGAGTAAAAGGGTTGTAATTTTACTTAATTCAATAGGAGGAATACGGACTCTAATGATACTTGTGTCAATGGTACTTGAAAAATAGTGAATAGCTAACACTGCTGACAACCATGACATAACACAACACAACTGGCAACAGGAGCATGTCTCCGATTGAATATAAATCCCTCTACTGAAGTTTTGCTTATATGCATAGTTCTTCGGTATAGAAATACTCAGTTATACTGATACTGATTAATATTAGCAAATCATTTTTTTAAGAAGAAACATAGGGGCTTGCGAGACAGCTCAATCCCTGATAATACATGCCATATTGGCCCCAGAACCTCATGCGTGCTGTACGGACCCCAAAACTGGGTATTTGACATACTCCTACAGCATCAAACCTCTGTCCCCAGCACCTGCACTTGAATCCTCTGAGCTATTTGGCCAGCCCTTTAAGAATTTTTAAAATAGCATTTATTTGCTATAGGATCTCAC
>NW_004524823.1:1428680-1430016 GCF_000260255.1 Octodon degus
AAGATGAAAAAGGAGAAATAAGAGCAAACAGAACAAAAGGAAGTTATTACTTTAATCATCTTATAAATATTCTTTTACATTTATTTTGTTCTTTATTTTTATTGAAATTAATCTGTTTCTTTCAGGAGTGAGTGTGTGTGTGTGTGTGTGTGTGTGTGTGTGTGTGTGTGTGTGTGCAGGGTCTCACTATGCAGCTCAGACTCATACTGATCCTCCTGTTTTCAGCGTCCCTAGTTCTGGGATTACAGGTGTGCAGCACCACACTCGGACTCCCTTGTGGGCTCTGTGCACCCAGGGGGTGAGGCCAGTGTGGTACCTAAATATTCTTTATTTCATGAGTTGAATGTTGTTCATATATGTATGAAACCTTTTTGTCTGATTTCTGATTACACTTCTCTTTGTTATTTTTTGTTTTGTTTTGTTTTGTATTTTAGGTAAGGTTCTACAGGGTGTTCAGGGTTTCACTACTAGATCAGACTCATACTGATCTGCCTGCTCATACTTGCAGCCTCCCAAGAACTGGGATTGCAGGCCCGCTCCATCACAGCCAGTTTCAATTGCTGTCTCTGTGCACCCCTGGGGTTGGAGCCAGCACAGCAGGGCCCAGGGATTGAATCCCTGGCCTTTCGCCTGCTTGCAGGCACTTTAATCTGCTGAGCTATTTGGTGGCCCTTCATACTTCTCTCTGCGAAATATCTAAAAATTATAGACATATTAGATAACTTACAAATAGGTTATGAAATAATATTTTGCTCCAGTTTTAGTTTTATAAGCATAAAAAGTAAAACTTTAATTATGTTGGGTACAAAGATCTTGATTTTTTTTTAAATTTTTCAAAAATTTGTCTGACAAAATGTATTTTATGATTTTTTATTTCTATTTCTTTGTAGTGTTTCTTAAAAAATGTTTCACAATTCAAGTACTAGACAGGCCCAACTCTACTTAGCTTCCATGACTGGACAAGATTTGTTCCATTCAGAGAACTGGGCACCAATGGAGTATTACTCTGCTAGAAAGAGAAATTTTGCCTGTTCTTAGGACAATCAGTGAACATCTAGATCATTAATTAAAGTAAGTCAGACACACAAGCTTAAATATTATATAGTTTCTCTTATATGAGAAACTTGTATGAAATAAAGGAGATAAGAGAAAAAACAAGAAAGAAAATGAAAGGTTTTATTATCCAATGCAGAGAATATATCTAAAAGTGCACCTTGACAGTGTGATTGGTTTACATTTTGCATTTCCTTTGATATATTAGTCTGGTTTTCAATCCTACCTGTCTATTTCCATTTTACTATCTGTCTATCTATTTATATACATATCTATATATTTC
>NW_004524823.1:1431131-1434367 GCF_000260255.1 Octodon degus
AGACTGTGCGTGGTGGTGTGTGCCTGTAATCCCAGCCCTTGAGAGATTGCAAACAGGCGGATCACTACAAGTCTGATCTAGTAGTGAAACACTGAACACTCTGTAGACCCTTCCCTAAAATATAAATAAATAAACATAAAATATAAATACATAAATAAATAATTTTAATACATATAGTATGCCATTATGAAAAAAATATATAGGTACAGTCATGTATGTGTAATATTATCATATGTCACAATCATTTAATTCACTATGTCAGCTACAATATAATTTTATAGATACCAAAAGAAAAGAAATGCACAGATTTTATTCCTTATTAAGGCAGGTATAGGCACACTTGTCTGCTAAGCAACTATACTTCCCTAAAATGGTTACATCAAGAAATTTTTGTTAAAGAACAAGTATATTTATGTGGTTTAAGAAATGTAAAATGTAAGTAATTAATTGATTGTGCCCTCAAGATTTTTTTTATCCTTTCTCAAGAACAAAAGGCAAGTTTTTGTTTATGTATAGGCAGAGAGTTCATGAACAAAACCAAAACTACACCAGAAATACTTCAAAGAATCAACAACTGGGACCTTATCTTATTACACAGATGTGAATATCAAAATAAATCACATACAGAGTGAAAAGATAGCCCCCAGAATAGGAAAAATTTTAGCCTATTGCTTCTCAGACAAAAGACTTTATCTAGAATTAAATAAAAGCAGACTCCCCAGATTCAAAGACCCAGTCCAAAGATGGGCATCTGAGGTGCATATACACTTCTCAGAGGAAGACATGCAAATGGCAAACAAATATATGAAAAAATGTTCAACATCTCTGATCATTCAAGAAATGCAAATTAAAACAGCACTGAATTTCATTTCACTCAAGAAATGATGGCTTTTATCAATAAATCCACCAGTAACAAATGCTGGAGGTGCTGTGCGGAAGAAGGAACTCTTTTCCACCGTTAGTGGGAGTGTAGACTGGAATGACTATTGTGGAAATCAGTGTGAAGATCCCCCAGCCATCTAGGATTGGAGGTCCCATTTAACCTAGTTATTCCCCTTCTCAGTTTCTTCTCAGAAGAATTAAAAATGTCACACCACAATGATATATGTACACTCATGTTTATGTCAGCACTATTTGTAATAGCTACATCTTGGAAAACAACCCAAATGTCCATCAACCAAGGAACGTTTAAAAAAAATGTAGTGTTTTTGTACAATGGAATACTACCCAGCCATAAAGGATAAACTTGATACTTTTATAGGTTAATGGATACAACTTACAACCATACTCATAAATGAAATAAATCAGATTCACATGTGGAAAACATCATATTGTCTCCATGATGTGAGAAATTGAAAGAGTTAATACGGTCAAAAATGTATATTAGGAGGGGCCGGGGAGATGGCTCAGTAGAATAAACGCTTCCCTGCTAAGCGCAAGGGCCTGAGTTCAATCCCCGCTTAAAAAAAAAAAAAATGTATAGTAAACATTTTGAAACGAAAGAAATTGTTTTAAAATAGATTTAAAAAAAAACCCCGCAAGGGTTGTGGAAAGGTGAAAAGAAGGCAGGGAAATAGAAAAATACAGTTTGGCAGTAGTAGTCATTCATTTAAAAAGATTCCTGCTCATATCAATTAGAAAATTTTTCATGCCTATGTCTTATTCTCTGAGTAGCTACTTACAAGATGACAGTGTGCAATTTATTCACTACTGTTATTTGCCTCTTATTTTGTTATGAATTTCTGTTTTACTATTTTTGACAATATTTTTAAAATAAGATCATTAAACTATACATACAAGAATTTCATTGAACACAGTTTTTACTGTTTCAAAACTCTAAAAAGCTGAGTAGGCAGGAATGAGGGCAACAGACAAAAGAGGTCTGTTCTCCAGTCCAGTAAATAAAAAATTAAATCTCTGTAGCTCTGTCTGACAAGTCCACCACAAATTTATTTGCCTGCACCAAGAAGAAGGAGAAAGCCGAGAATCCAGACTATCTGACTCATTTTCAGCCATACAAATATTAATCATCAGCATTATGACAAGACTATAAAACTATAAGACTTGCTTCAACTAATGAACATTACTACACTAGATTAACAATACCCCTTGTTAGCCATATAAGCAAAGAAACAACTCAGAGACGGTGTTCCACAATACTCAGTACAATCATAGAAAATAAGGGAAGGTCAAGAAATACTCTAATATTAATTTTCTACCAGTATGAAAAATCAAGACACCAAGGATTTCATTTGATAAGGGAAAAATATTGACTTTGAATTCCTGTGATTTTACTGTCCTTAATATGAAATAAAAAGCTGTATATTAGCCACCTAATACCTCAAAAAGCTTGAGAAATTTCTTAGATTCTTCAATAACAAATACTAATTTAAAAATCACTCTGAGTGATAAATGAAACAGGCCATACATTTTTCCATTAAAGCAGCTTTTATCATTTTGCTACAGTTCTACTCAGTGATGATTTGAACCAGGACAAATAACTACACTTTACTTTCCCCTGAGTACCTCAAAGAAAAATTGATACATAAAAATGATTACTGACTCCATTGTGCACTTGAAGAAGAGAAGTTATAATTTAGAAAAATCCCGCTGTTAACATGGGCTGACTCACTAATTCTAATTTTTCTCATTGAACTCAATCCACCACCACTTTGCTCTGAATACATAGAATTGGGTCTCTCTCATACTGATATTTTGCCTCTGAACTACTCTGTAGACATCAGTGCCTTTAACAATATTCCTGACCTGAGACTAAATTAGCTTTCTTATGTGCATCTGATTGGGAATGCTTTAAATTCAGATGACATCGGGCTTGTGCAGGGTGACTTGGCCATAGATTGAATTGTCTTAAATTCAAAGGGTATATCCTCCTACTTATGGACACACAAACACCTTGGTGTCTACGTACACAAACGTATGTGTATGTAATATAAATATATAGATATATAAAGATTTAACAATAAACGCAAAGTATATTCAGTAACCTTTTCATTTTTAGTACCAGGGACTGAACTCAGGCCCTTGTGCTTGCCAGGCAGGCATTAATGCCACTGAGCCTCATCCCTGGCACAAAGTATATCTGGAAAAGAATCATTTTAGTGGTATTTTTGAGTCCTGAAAGACTAGAAATTCTGAGCTCTCTGGGTATCTTGTCATCAGAAATCCAGATCTTCTAAGGATGAATTTTCATTTAAACTTGGTGAGTTTTATTCCCA
>NW_004524823.1:1434562-1435753 GCF_000260255.1 Octodon degus
AATTAAGAACACTGAAATTCTTCAAAATATTCAGGGAATACATTTTTTGTCCTTTTGAGACAGAATGCCACTATGCAGGTTAGGCTGGGCTTAAGCTCATATTGTGACTCAGGCTGCTCTCAAGCTTGCAGTGATCCTCCTGCCTCATCCCCCTCGTACTGAAGATGACAGAAGTCTTTTAGAACACAAAGTCAACACAAAAGAGTAATGAAGCAGGCTATTTCTCAAAATATGCTTCATGTATCACGCACATCAGATATTACGGAAATGGTTTTAGAAGTTAACTTCAAGTGCCTTCCACTCAAGTACTGTTTATTACCAATGGGAAGAGCAGCCATGAAGCAAATTTTAAGCTGCTTCACATTGCTCTGAGGCAGATGCACATTAATATTTTCCTTGATTTTAGTTCTATTTGCAAAGCAGATAGCAGCAACAGCTATTGCATAGGCTTTCTCACTTGTGGTCAGTAGTTAGTTAATAAGGTGGATGATGATAAGATTTATCATATGTAAACTCATTATTTTAAAAGAGATAATGGTAGGGTTCACTGATTATTTTGGATATATATATCATTTCCAGTAGTACAACAGTGAAACAAATAGGACTTAGTTCTCTGCTTTATGTCTTCTTACCTGGGACAGTTGCGAGTTTCTACACTGCTAAACCAGAATGTAGAGCAGTAGTTGGTGTAGACACAATCTCAGAAGAGATACTTAAAAGAAAGTCTAATTAGCTTATTTTCATGTTTGCAATATGAAAGAAGCATCATGCCATTAAATTAGTTTCCAGCAGGTGTTTACTTTTCTATATTATGCAGAAGGTATCATCATTTATTATGCATATCAGTTTTTTAAAAATCCCACGAGTTACAAAGGCAAAATGAATCAGTAAGTTATATCAATATCTCAGTACAGGAAAGTCAAATAATAAGAGCACGTGTACAACGGAATACAATACACACAAAAGAATGACTCAGTGACTACATTAATATAATATATCCAGATTGCTAAACCTATACAAATACTATTTTTCACTTTAAGTAATTAAAACTAAAATAGATACTAAAATAATTCTGAGGGTGTTACAGTAAAAAAAAATGGCTGTCAATGTGAATTTTTATTAAAATAGTTGTGTCAGACTGCATATTATCTAAAATGTCATTGACATCCGAAATCCATGATGTTGTGTAGC
>NW_004524823.1:1437153-1438070 GCF_000260255.1 Octodon degus
GGCACACGGCAGAAGGCAGCAGTTCATGGTGATGGAAAACAACGTGTGAAGGGAGGGGCAGCAGCTGCAGCTTCTAGCAAGCCTCTCTCCTCTCTTCACAGTGAGTGTAATGCTGATTACCCACCATAGGGTGGGGGTAACATTCACACCCATAATCCTCATATTAGATCAAGAATTAATTGCAAACTCTAGAAGCTGCCTTATGACTGCATGAGGCTTTGGGTGGACAACTAGGCACAAAACATGCATGAGTAATCTAAGAATATTAAGAATAGAAAAGAGACATAACAAAAATTAAGCAAATACCAGAGAAGAGCAAAGTGATCAGATTGGTTAGTCAGGATAGAGAAAAGAGGTAATTATATGTGTATGCAAACAAGTCAAAGTGAAATCCATTATTCTGTAAAACTATTATCCACTAAGTAAATAAAAATAAGAATTCTTGTAAAAACACAACTTTACTCAGTAGAATAAAAAACAATCACATGATAATCCCAATATACAAAGAAAAAACATTTGGCAAAATCCAACATGCTTTTCAATAAAAGATAATCACCAAACTAAATGCAGAAAAAGTTTTCTGCATTTAATGAAGAGAATCCCTGAAAAACTCACAGCCAACATATTCACTGCTGAAACACTAGCAGAATTTCCAAGATGAAGAGTAAGGCACGAATGACTGCTCTCACTTCAGATCAATACTCTGTTAGAGGTTCTACGCAAGAAAATTAAGCAAGAAAAAAGTAATAAAGTCGTTTGTATGTAAAACTATGTAAATCCCTGGGAGATGGCTCAGTAGGATAAGTGATTGACTGGCAAACGCAAGGATCTGAGTTCAATCCCCGGTTCCACCAAAAAAAAAATTGTGTATACTATGATCTACAAAGAAAGATTTTGAATTGTTAACTAGAAACCTA
>NW_004524823.1:1439775-1444630 GCF_000260255.1 Octodon degus
CCACACTGGCTCAGTTCAGCTGGTGTTCCAAGTTGACTGCCAGGTATCAATCCACCACAGTGGCAAAAGTAGTTTGAGAGTTCACAAAGAAAATGATAAATGAAAAATATCTTGGAGAAATTTTCCTAGATAATTGGAACTGGAACTCACAATAGATCATTTACAACACAGGAAAAACAGAATGTATTCACTCAGAGAACTATGCAAATAATTGTTAACCACAGTCATGAGCTGATAGGTGAATAGGCAGTTGTAGCATCTCAAAGATCTACTAAGACACCAGAAAAGATGTTAACTGCGCCCTCCAAGCAAGGACAGGAAAACAATACGTAGGTGCTTTCAAGGTAAGTGATTCTTGTGTATAGAATACGCTGGTGTCATGTGTGAAGACTGCTTTAAGTGTGACATTGAAGAAAATATGAATTTTGTTGTAGATAGTGTTTATTGGTATTAGATTTTTATTTCTCTCAAAATCTTGTAGGTTTCATAACTAAGTAAACAGCAAAATGATTTTTTTTTTTTTTTGGTTGGCTCAGCCGGCCTTCAGGGCAAGCCTGATAAGGCAGGTGGAGGTGGGGATCTAACCATGACATCCTGCGCCTGACTGCATTTGCATGAGCAGGCGCTTAAACAAATGAGCTAATGGGCAGGCCTCCTAAAAGTTGAGAATGATTTTTTTTTATAAACAGCAAAATGAAAATGAAACTGTTGATGTCTATTATAGGCACTTATTTCATATTTGCCATATTATTTTAGTGATACTGTATTTCCCTGCTAAGTGTACATTATAAAACATAGCTGGACGCTCTTGAGAAAGCAGTAGGAGAGAAGTGACAAGAATAGTCTGCCACATACAAAAGGAAAGTTACGCACATGTGCTGTCCATGAAAATAGGGTAAGTGTGTGGAACACATATTTATTATAGGTGAAGACTTTCCTGGGTATGACATTTGAAGCAGATAACTTCTGTGGTAGATTTCTATTTGTGTTTAATTTTTTAGTTCACATAGTTTTTTATTTCTGATGTTACCTCTTTGGTTTTGTAGATAGATTCACAGATACTGCAAAAATGATGTTTATTCTAAATATACAATACATATTAAGAACGTAATACACTATTTATGATATTTTATGTTCCTCTGAACTGCACATTGCATAATATGATAACAGCTTGACAAGACAGCAAGACCAGGGAGAAGTCAAGCATGTGTTACCAAAAAGCCAGGAAAGGAGAACCCATGAGCCACCACTGAAAGTGATTTGTGTGAATGGAATATGCTATTGTCATGTCTGAAGACTGCCTCAGGTGTGATAATTGAAGTAAAGTTTATTTTGTGTAGAGGGATAATAGTCTTTTCATTGTAGTTAATATAGGAATTTATATGTTCATATATTGTCGTACTTTGTTAGGCTTTGTACACCAAAAACAGTATTTCAATGATTTTTATAAACAACAAATGTTTAGAATGCAATATTTTATTTTTGTGATTTTTTGTTAATCACTAATTGTTTATTATAATAATACTCATAAAATTAAAATTAATACTCTGCCAATATGAATATTCCAAAGAATAAATATGGGTGTGACATATATTTATGATCCTTTATGACAACAATGACTAAAGATGTTATACTTCGTGGCTAACAAAAGAAAAGGATTTTACCTGAGGAAATCTTATTGACTGAAGTTATCAACTCAAGAAACATGTTAGGGTGTGCTGTCAGAATATACAGTAAATATTTGCAATTGCAACTAATGAAGAATTTTTAAAAATAAATTATTTCCGAAATACTGCCTTAAACCACCTAGATTCTTCCATAACACGGAATTTAGTGTTTGTGAAAAGATAAATGAATTATTTCTAATTTTAAAATTTATTTTTCAAAATTTACTCAGATAACATAATTGTTTTCACAGTCATGGCTGAAAAAAGTGATAGTGTCTATTCTGTCAACTATTTATTTTCAGTTTTTAGACATCTGCATAGTGAGAATATTAACACTAAACACAAGAGTTTTCTGAGCAGGAGACAGCTGGGTAATCTCAGCATCTGCCTGGCAAGCTCAGGACCCAAATTTCTTACTTGGCACTACATGCCCTCCCAGTCCCTCCCCTGGGCACGCTGGGCCAGTCCTCAAGACAGAGCATGGTGACACACACCTGTAATCCCAGCATTGTGGAAGTGGAGACAGGATGATCACCATGAGCCTAAGCCACATAGAGAGACCCTGTAACAAATGAAATAAAATATATTTTCTTAAAGTTTTCTGCCTTAAAAAAATAATAATCAGGGGCCGGGGAGATAGCTCGGTAGAATAAGTGCTTGCCTGGCAAGCACAGGGTGCTGAGTTCAACCCCCGATAACCCCCGCCAAAAAAAAAAAAAGATCAATTAAGTCATTTAACCTGGCATATTTTCTATCATGTGCTTAACACTAAATCATTACAGAAGATCATAAAACACATTTCTCTGCCAAGAAATTTAAAACAGCTACATATCTATTTAGAAGTGACCATTTCGAACTGTTACATTTATGTAGTGGCAGCTTTCCTAAAACAAAAGTCTTATTATTTTTTTGGTTTAAATTATTTCCAAACTTTCAGTGATTTCTTTCAAGATAGGGTACAAAGTTTATAACTGAGTACACAAGACCCTTCACAGTCCAACTATGTAGCCCTGTTTTTACTTTTAATCTACATTTTGTCATTCCACTATGCATACTGACAAGCTCTTTATTTGTTAATTAATTTATTCATCATATTATACATTGTTATATGTATTGTTTTAATGTGCATGTGCACATGCTATTTTGAGAGATATAGGGATGACCTTTTCCTGCTACCCTGGCTCCCTTAGCACTCTGTGCAGTAGACCTTCTTTACAGGCAGACAGTACAGTCCTGTAATAATTCCTGTACTTGACTGAAGGCTCCTGGAGAGAAGTGAATGTAAAAGAAGATGAACGAATGATGATTGAAACAACCATGCTACAAAATTTTAATGCAAAAGCTGTGAAACTGTTGAAGTGGCTGACAAATACAAGTTTTCATAAACTTAGATTACATTTTATAAAATTAAAAATGTTGAATTCATTACTCCATTTTTTATCACTTATAGAAATTGTGTTCTAATATTCATTAATAACTATGTGCTTTCTTAGTTCTTCTCTATGTAACAATATTTATTCATTTCACATATTCCAAAACTATCTTTATATCCTTCAAATTATGGTGTCTCTTCTTCAGAGAAATGAAGTAAATGTTTTTAACTTCTCTGTTAAGCAAAGTAGCATAGATTTAATTTCTTTCCTTTTCTTTTTTATATTCTTTTTATTTCAAATATATCTTCGTTTTCCATCCAGCACAGTGATGGTGTATTAGAAGATGCATTCTATAACATATTCATCTTAATAGTTTAATAACCATTGTATTATAATAACCATCTTCTAAGTTTTAGAAAGATACAGGACTTAAGAAGTGGAAATATGAACAGATAGAGTTTATACTGTGGTTTACTTGGTAAAAGAGAATTCAACGATGAATTATTTTTGAAAGTTTAAAATGTTTTCTCCAGATGGTTCATCTCAATTATCCATATTAAATAGAATAATGTGCTAGCTACAAAAAAGTATGTATAAATAAGAGATATACTAAGGCCCTACCGTGAATGTAACTATTAAATACTGCAAACATGAATTAAAATATGTAAAAACATTTTTTAAAGAAAAAAAGAGAAACATAGTATATGGTGCTCTTTCTGGAGTAACAAATTTTGTTGCATGCTCTGACAATGATTTTTAAAAGATATAAGTATTTATCTTTGGAGGCAGAAAGTTATTAGAAGTAAAATTTGCTAGATGGTAGGAGAAGTCATAAGTAATTTACATGAAAAAAGTTGAGAGCTACTTATATCTAGAAAAATATTAAATAAATCACAAGCATCTGGAAAATAAGATAACACTACCTTATATTAAGAGGTAAGATTTGACCTAGAACCAGGCCCAAGGTGTGAATGGGACTGCCTGGGCCCACCTGAACCTCATTCAATGCAGCACGCAGGCCAAGCCTCTGAGTGGAACTTCCTCCATCAGACAGAACTGGTGTGGAACCCTGCTGCAAAACTCCCTGAAGAGAGGGTATAGGAAAGGCCTACCCAGCTGATCCAGGAGCAGAACATCTTGCCAGATTGGCACACAGCGTTCATCTCCAATGGCTACAGCAGGAAGAAGTGGAGCACAGCAGCCAAACCCAAGCCACACACACCTGGAAGAGTTTGAATTTGGTAGATGCAGACCTGGTGCTAAGGTAATAACTCTATCAAAGCTCTACACCAAAGGTCAGAAGACAGTGCTATACAAAAATAAGAAAGAGAAGGGGCAAAATGCATTCTCAGGTCCCAAGCCCACCCAGAACAAATGCAGGAGACAACAGAATGCATGAAGCAGATTTAATGTGCTATACGGAAAATGAAAACCTCAATCACAAGCTGGCAAACCCGTTTGAATTAAAGTGAAAATAGACTTTCAGACCTTGAATACATTGTTGAAGCCAGTGAAAAGCTCAGAAAAGATCTCTTAAAACAGCTAGGCTGGGCTAGGGAGATGGCTCAGTAGAATAAGCGCTTCCCTGATAAGCACAATGGCCTGAGTTCAATCCCTAGTTTAGGATGCAGGAAAAAATAATCCAATATCTGCAAGATGATGCAAAGATGAACAATGTAAGATTAATAGGCATTTCTTTTTTTCTCAAAGAGAAAGAAGGAGTCAATACAAATGATATAAAAAATATGGACAGAAGTAATAGCAGAAAACTTCCCAAATATGGAGTAACAATCTGACATTCAGGTAACCAAAGCA
>NW_004524823.1:1446432-1448024 GCF_000260255.1 Octodon degus
ATATGCAAAGGCTATGTGTTACTCCTTTAAAAAAACAACTCCATTTGTGTTTTGTATTTGATTTTCACGGCCATGATCTGTTCTTTTTACCATAAATGTACACAGATGTCACAGATTATTCTCTATCCATCAGAACTTAACATATCACCATGCTTCTGATTACTTAATCTTATTAAAATCATTTGTAAATGTCCTCAGCATTAATGAATAGAGTACATAAATAGTAAAATTATAGTATGGATAAATAATTTGTTTCATCTCTAGAATTTGTCACTTGTGAGACAACAAGAAAAAAAAGTGTCTCGCTCACTTCCTGCCCTCTTTTCAAAAAGGTGCCCTCAAGTTCTCTTCTCAAAGCAAAATTTTATATGCCTGCATCCTTGCATGAAAGCAAGGGGCATCTGACTCCTGACATGCCCTCAAGCCACTTTTCTTATTGTCCTGATCAAAGTCATGGTCTTCTTTTCAATGCTAACTTTTCAAAACCTAGTTCTCCTCCATACCATCTTTGCCGGCACTCTGGCCAAAGTGAAAACTTTTTACATTATTTTTTTCCTATGGCTTTTTATCACAGTAGAGCATGCTAAGCAAAGCAAACAGTAAAACTACTACAGCGTCAATGTTAGGCTGCCTTGAAATATCTTCTGTCAAATTAATTAGTCTGCCATCATTAATCTATCTATTAAAAGATTCAAGACATGAACAAAATGTATGCAAATTTTCTGCTAACCATATCCTGGAGCACAGCCGCCAATGAAATTTTCGTTAGTGTCTGATATTTTGTGAGTTTCATATTTACCATCTCACGTTTTTATCAGCATTCTGGTTTTTTGAGCTTGGGACAGAACTCCTATCAAATTCTGCTGAGAGAATTCTAGGTTTGCTTTTCTAAATTGCATCTCCAAACATTTCCACACTCTTTCCATAAACCAGTGCCAAAGGTTTCCAAAGCATGGGGGGTTGTTGTAACCATGATCCAATCTGTCTTAGTTACTTTTCTTTATTACTGAGACACAATATCCAATATTATCGACTTAAAAGAAAGGAGGTTTATTTTGGCTAATGATTTTCAGAGGTTTTTGTCTATGATTAGTTTCAAAGAAGAAAATGCATAGCCAAGGAACAGGACAAGAAAAAGCCTATAGCTTCACTGCACCCAGAGAGAAGAGAAGCAAGGGCAGAGCCAGAGAGAGAGAGCGAGAGAGAAATACCCTCCTAGGTCAGACCACCAGTGGCCCCTTCTGGCCATCTCCCATGTCCTAGCATCAAGCCAGCTGTATTACCACACAATCACATCATCTTCCAAAAGACCACCTCTGTGCACATGAGATTGGGAGGCGGGGGGAATTTATAATGTAAGAAATAATATTATACATATTTCAAGGATTTTCAATGCATTTTATACTTAGTGAAATAATTATATATAATTATAATTGATTTATAAGCACAAAAGTACATTTAAAGATAAAAGAGAGTGTTGTTCTAGTGTTTGTTTTCTCTAGTGCCTATATTGAAATTGATTGTCATTGTAAAAGCATTAAGCAGTGGGAGTTTTGAGAGAACCTGACGTCATGAAACTGCATGTTCACTGA
>NW_004524823.1:1454979-1455879 GCF_000260255.1 Octodon degus
TCATTTGGGAACATAGAAGCAAACTCCTCAATAAAACACTAGCAAATAGAATATAGCTAATCATCAGGAAAAGGATACTTTTGGACAAGGTAGGATTAATCTAAGGGATGCAGGATATCTTAATGTATACCAATTTTTAAATGTAATACACTATATAAATAGAGGCAAAACAACAAAAAAAATCACTTCAATAGATGTAGAAAAGGCATTTTTCAAAGTCCAATGCATATTCATGATAAAATCCCTATAGAAAATTGGAATAAATGGACTCTACCTCAATCTGATGAAAGCCACCTATGACAAACCAATGGCCAATATCATCCTAAACGGAGAAAAATTAAACGCTTTTACTGTAAAATCAGGTAAAAGACAAAGATTTCCACTATCATAACCTCTATTCAATATAGAGGAAATATTAGCCAGAGCCATTAGACAAGAGAGAAAAATAAAAGGAATAACAATTGATAAAGAGGAAGATAAGCTATTGTTATTCACAAATGACATGATACTCTACAAGGAAGACCAAAAAAACTCCACCAAGAAGCACCTAGAATTACTACACAAATTCAGTCGCATAGCAGGAAACAAAGTCAACACCCAAAACTCAATAGCATTCCTCTACTCAGATAACAAACTCACTGAGACAGAAATTAGTGAGACAATACCCTTCACAATAACATGCAAAAGAATGAAATACTTAGGAATCAATCTAACAAAGGAAGTAAATGATCTATGCAATAAAAATTACAAATCTTGAAAAAAAAGAGATCAAAGTATATTTCATAAAATGGAAAGATACTCTTTGCTCCTGGATAGAAAAAAACAACATTGTAAAAATGGCCATACTCCCAAAGTTGTTATAGAGATTTAAGGCAATCCCTATCGAAATGCCACCAACAT
>NW_004524823.1:1458335-1460133 GCF_000260255.1 Octodon degus
GTTGGTTGTGATAAGGTTTCCAGTTATTAATGATTATAGTCCACTCAAATTGTCTCATTTTGGCATGATTACTCCTAAAGGGATTTTATTTCTAAACAGTGGTACCTAGTGGAGTTAAAGTATAGAATATATTGTAGTTGTCAAAGTATATATTTTATCAGTTTCAAATTATTTGCTAATAATAAAATGCTATTTCCAAGCTAAATGGAAGCCTCAAAGCAAAATCCTACATAGATAAACAAAAAAAATGAGAGCCAAGGCAATAAGCCACTAGACAACATGTACTTAATTACAAAGAAAGCATGAGTGGAAGAAAGTTCCATGAAATCAATAAAACTAGAAAACAATTAGCAATATGGTAGTAATAACTCATTCCCTATCAATAATTACCTGAAGTATAAATGCATCAAACCACCTTATTTTAAAAAGCAGACTGATTAATTATGGGAAACTCTGTAGAGGTGCCTCAGAAAACTAAACAATAGGTTAAAATACCTAACACTCCTTGATATATAGTATAACCAAAAGAAATTATGATGAGCATGCTACAAAAATAACTTTATACATTCATTTTTTTCTTCAACAGTTCACAGTAGTCAAAATAGTGAACCAACCAATGTGAACATCAATAGAAGAATAAATAAACAAAATGTATTTGTACACAGTAGAACATTTATGGACACAAAAATCAAAATTATTCCATTTGCAAAAAAATGAATGATACTATAGATTATTGTGGTGGATTAACTAATGATCAATTTTTAACACCCAGCTCAACTGAATCAGCACAGTTCTGAGGGTGGAAAGCCTACCTGAAGAGTGTTTCCAACAGCATAGAAGGAAGACTGGAGGGACAGATAGTGTGCTGTTGATTCTCCTATAGAAGTTTATCATGCTGATATGAACTCTGCTGTTTTCACTGTCAGATGAGTTTGGGTTCTCACTGTCACTGAGGAAGGCTACAGTTCTTCCTAGGGGAGCTCTGGTCCTTACTTTGTACCTCATCTCCTGGCTCCAGAACAGATCCCTCAGCATGCTGGCACTGATCCATCATCCTGCTGATGCAGACTTTCTAGCTTCCACCACTGACCTTTAAGCCTTCACAGTGCAAATCCTCGATACACACTCACATGACACATTGTCATGAAGCCTTGGCCTCCAGCTGCACTCATGAAAGACACTGCCATGGGCTCTGCATCTTTAGCTAGACTCATGCAGGACATTGTCATGGGGTCTAGACCTTCATCTAGGTTCTTTGAGTCTCTAGCCCAAAGATAGATCTCCTACATTCATTCATATTAACATCTTGGTTGAATATTATAAACTAATCCAAAAAATGTATCCTATATTAAATCTATTTCCTTGTAAGCCCTGACTATAATTATCATGCACAGTAACCCAGTTTCCCATTCTCCATAGTATGTAGAATCTCAAGAAATCAAAACATTATAATGAAAATGATAGAAAAGTAGAAGAGAGACCATTATTCAGCAAGAGGAAAGGAATAAATGAGAGTAAGGCAAAGTGTATAAAGAGGGTAAAGGCAAAGAGAGACAGGTACAACCAAATATGTTGTATGAATACAAAAACATCTGATCCTTGAGTGTAATTAAGTACATAAATTGCATAAATATTAGTAAGTGTAAAAGTTGTTTACCCTTAAAAATATATTTGAAAAAGGAGAAATCTGTTACACTAACAAATTTAACTTTGTTCTTCATGAAATGCATTTAAAACATAGAGTGGGTAATATATAAATTAACACAGCCAAATATCATGGTGAATACAAGAGATTTCA
>NW_004524823.1:1467528-1472492 GCF_000260255.1 Octodon degus
TTTCTTCACTACTGAGGGTAGAGTAGACTGGTGCAACCACTATGGAAATCAATGTGGTTACTCCTCAAAAAACTAGAATTGAAAGTCACTCTTTTTTTTTGTGGCTCAGGCTGCCTGAAGGGCAGGTCTGGTAAGGCAGGTGGAGCTGGGATGGAAGTCCCTTTCAACCCATCTATTCCTCTTCTGGGTATTTTTCCAAGAGAAGTAAAAACATCGTACTACATTCATATATGTGAAACCAAGTTTATAGCAGCACAATTTGTCATTGCCAAATCTTAGAAACAACAAAAATGCCCATTACCTGAGGAAATGATAAGAAAGATGTGGTATTGTTACACAAGGGAGTATTACTCAGCTATACAGAAAGACAAACTTGAGGCCTTTATACGTAAATGGATGCACCTAGAGACTATAGTCATAAATGAAATAAATCAGACCCAAATGTGTAAGTATCATATTGTCTCCCTAATGTAAGAACCTCAAAGAATAAATAAAATCTGAAAGGAATACTAGGTATAGTCAAATATAAAGAAACTGAACATAAGGAATAAACAAAGATGAGGGAAAGGGAAAAACAAAAAGAAAAAAAGAAACAGGGCAAATTCAAGTAAGTATATATTTAGGATACCTGAGATGATTGTAGTTCTTGTTTCCATCAATTTTTTTAAGGTATCAGGTTTTTTTTTCAAGTTTTTTTAGTGTTTAAAATTTTCACTTTGACTAACTCTATATGCTACTATATATAATCAGAGCAACTACATTGAAGATAGCAAAGTGCAATACAAAAACCATGATTGAATGCTTCTCACTTTGTCCTTCTAAATGGGTACCATCACTACTGTCTTATCAATTAGTATGCTATCTTTAAAATATATCTTAAACATATATAGTAAAAAGGAAAAGAAAAAAGTTAAGGTTTTTTGAATGTAAGCATTAATGTTTAATCAATTGACCAATTATGCATATCTACCTCTATTAATCTGAACAACAGATTCAATGATGAAAATAAGCAATAAAACAACCATTATTAAATTTTTATTTTTGTTTTGAAATTCTGCTACATTTTTACTATTGCTTGTTGCTGTTTTTGTCTTTTTTCTATTTTTTTAAGCTTTAAAATAAAAATTTTTGAAAAAGTGTTTCAAAGAATTAATCATGTATAAAAATATACAATAGAAATAAAAGAAAATCTGTATCATATGCATTGTTATATGCTATTCTGTTTCTGTCTTTGCTATTTGTTTTTGCTTTTGCTTTTGTTTTTACTCTTTAAAATAAAATAAAATAAAATCTGGATAGTAAAGTAGAATTTCCATACATGGACAAATAATTACATAGAAAATAAAACAAATCATTTATAGTAACTAAAAACATGCTTAAATTTAACCAAATAGGTGAAAAATCTCTACATTTAAGTACTATAAAACAAATATTGAAAATTTGAAAACACATATAATTGAAAGTACACATAGGTTCGTGTATTAAACAGGGGTCCCCAAACCTTGCCAAAGGCCAGTAGTGGCCCATGGCCTGCTTAGAACCGGCCACAGCAGCAGCAGGAGCGTTGGAGATGGGTAAACAGGAAGCACTTCAGCTGCATAACAGCAGCTCCCCATGCCACCTGAGCCCCACCCGCCTTGAGCGTAGCAACAGCATTAGACTCTCACAAGGGCATGGACTCAACTGTAAGCTGGAGAGAGAAAAGATCTAGGTTCATGCTTCTTATGAGAGTCTGATGCCTGATGACTAGAGATAGAACTAAGGTGAGTATGTCAGCGCTGTGGATGGAAATTATGCATTGCAAACATTTACTGACAAAGAAACTAGACAAAACTAACTGTCACCCAACAGAGATACAGAAACTTGATTAATATAATGGGAAATAGGGGCCGGAGAGATGACTCAGTAGAATAAGTGCTTCCCTGGCAAGTGCAAGGGTCTGAGTTCAATCCCTGGTTCCAGGAAAAAAAAGGGGGGGGGGAATAACAGTAGCCATTCCTAACATGTCCAGTGGACAAGGTAGTGACACTGGGATGGAGTATACTCTTCTGAGAGTGAAAGATGGTTTGAGAGAAGCAAAGTGAAGCAGAATAGGAAAAAAGAAAAACTTAGATTTAATTTATCCTGGAAAAATGAACTTTAAGATAATCATATTCATACTTTTTAGAAATCCTAAATTTAAAAATACATAATATCCATTCTACATTTTTAATTAAAATAAAACATTATCAGGGAACATAAATATTTGTCTAGCACATATGATTCTTCACACGTTTCACACTGTAACAGATTTACAAAGCAATATTAAAAACTCAGAATAAACATTTGTTTCTAAGAGGTGGAAATTATTATCTACTATGTAATAGTAGTTGAAAATAATAGATTTTAAATGAAGTGTTCTATTTACTTACCTTGTTATTCTGAGAGGAGAAGCTTTTGCCTTACATCTGTTAAAATGGAAAGCAATGTATTTAACACAATACAAACATGATAAATTAGACAGAAATACCAGGAATATTGATGTAAATCTAGCTCATAAAAATCATAATTATAAGGTTGACTACATTTGACTATTAAAATGTTTTTGCAATATGAGAAACTGAATGAGGAATTTTTAAATGGTTTACTTTACTTCCATACAGACATGTACATCTGAAATTTAGAGATAACAGCTAGATGTTAAGAATAAGAATATAACAATACTCTACAAATTATATTTTTCAATGGTTCCATTGGATGTTAAAATATATTATTATACAAAGTAGATTTCATAAAAATACAAATTTGGAAATTTCTGGATAAATAAATTTATCTAGATTTATATATTCCTAGATATAATATATTTTGTAATGAAAATTTAGAATTCCATAACAAATTTTATACACAAAATTTCTCAAATCTTTCCTGGGATGGCTTCCTGAAATTTTTTTGGATTCATGTTCACCAATTTTGTAGCTGGATTAGACAAGTATTCTTATGTTTTAAAATAAAAACTTTCAAAATGATCACTTCTTATTATAGAGTGAAAAAATTAAGAAGTCATTTTTGCCATAAACAAAATATACCCTCTATACCTAATTCAACAGTGGTTTGGATCAAATGTCCACATGAGATTCAATGACTATTGAGAAGTAATTAGGTTTTACAAGCACCGTGTCATAATTGACATCTTTATCACAAGAGTAGGTTAATTGTCACTAGGTTGAATTGCTATAAAAGAGACTAGGTGGCCTTCTTTCTCTTTCTCCTTCTCTTAGATTCTATCCTCAAATGATGCCTTTTGCCATGTTGTGGTGCAACATGAAGACATCCTTCAAATGTGGTCCTCCGAACTTGTACTTCTTCTCCTGTAGAAGTGACAGCCAAATAAGTATGTTGTTTAGATTTCAAGCAGTCACCACAATTTTTTCTATAGGAGCATAATACAAACCAAAGGAGATATCATAAAAATTATATTGCACATAAGAAGGAAGTGACACAAGCAGTGATAAGAGGTTACTTCAGAACTTACCTCAGTGAAATTATATAGATACTCAAATTCATCCCCTCAAGTGATGATCAAGTTGATCCTCAATCCTGTATTAATGTTAATCTGCAATCTGTTATTACAGTTCACTAACACAAATGTTTATTCAATAGTGTTTATATATTATTTTAAATAAACTGTAACTATAGAAAGTATCTACTATATGTATTGTGCACAAAACCAAATCTCACAAGGTCAAACATTGTTCCTATAAAAGCTAGGGGAAATGAATCTTGTAAACTAAAAGAATGGAAAACCAGGGGTGTAGCTCAGCAGCTCAGTGACCTGTTAAGCATAGGGTTGCAAGGTCCTGAGGTCAATTCCCAAGGGAGGGGTGGGGAGGACAGGGGAGGGGAGGGAAGGAGAGGGGAGGAGAGGGGAAAATTGCGTATTATTTGGAAAACTTCAGTTAATTTTTCTTTTTCTTCATTATAGTTTCCTTAAATTCCTTCCCTTTTTAGCTCATCCACATGGCCAGGATAATGCAAATTATTTATTTGTATTAACACACAATACACAGACTGTAAGGAGAAAAGATGCCGGCAATCTGGGGCTGCTATGAAATAGGACTAACTATGTAAACTAGTCATGCATTTTACCCCTCAACCGAACTGAATGTATACTTCTAAATTTCTTTCAGACATGTGTTGAATTCTTATGGGCTGGTTAGAGTGAGGTATTGCTGAGCAAGGGGCATTTACCTATAAACTGTCATTTTGGATTTGAAAATAAGGTGGGTGAAGAATTTGGCACACTCAGTCTGGACTGAATATGCTGACGACCAGTGTCCTTTTCCTCCCTACTCCATTCTTTACCAAAGTTGGCTATATTATTTTATTGTATTTTCTCTCAATGTTTTGTTTCAACTTGTGTTGTTTAGTTATTTCTGATGTAAGGGAATTTATCACTTCTGTGCCCTTTAGTACAATAGGAAAAAATTCTGACAAATTTGCACAATTTTTGCCTATTTTTCCACGTACCAAGCATGTCATTTTCCTGACCTCTATTATTATACCAATGCCTTCCTTACACTGTGCACTATTCCATGACAAATTTCCTTGCATGCATACTTTTAGCTATGATAGTGGGCTCTTGAGCCAGGAATGCCTGGAAATAAATATAACACTTGACTTCCCTTTTTCCCATTGTAGGACTAAGTAAAACCTTTGATCACTTTCCAGTGGATTCTCTCCCTTGCATGTTAAAGCATGTTAATTAGAAAGATATCTATTGATTCCCACTTCATATTTCAACATCTCAGCTGATTGTATTACCACTTTCTTAGATATATGTGACAACATATGAAATCATATGAGCATGAAATGGGCTTTATTGCTGCTGTTTCTTTGTGATGCTCTTCTCCTAGAAATTGATCATCATAGCTCTGCAATTCTTATCATCACTGAAACTCTTGTTTCTGTAAAAAAAAAAAAAAAAA
>NW_004524823.1:1472592-1476191 GCF_000260255.1 Octodon degus
AAAAAATATAAGAGAAGATGAATAGCTATACTCATATCAAATTTTAAAAATCTATGAATCAGGCAATGATGACAACATTATTAAATGGCCAGTTCAGCAATAAGATATAAATAATATACAAGCAATCAACTTGAGAATATATAACTATATAAAACAAATATTAATAGATGTAAAAGGAAAGCACTGATGCATTATAATAATAACAAAGAATTACACCACACTTTCAACAATGCATGTGTGTTTCAGGTAAGAATGTAGTGGTATCAAAATAGTGGAAAGAATTAAGATTATAAACTAAGGAACCATGATAATTAAAAAAATGGTTTTGTTTGGATAGAAATGTCCTCCAAATGCCCATGATTTTAAAAAATATTAGGAAATAGCAGAACTTTTAAAAGTTAAGGCCTAGCAAGGGGCCTTAGAGTATAAGAGGAAGGCAATGAGAGAGGACTGAAAATCAATCTAGATGTCTCTCTTCTATTCCAGGGTTGTGAGCTGAAAAGTTTTGCTACACACTCCCATTGGAGAGGACTAAGCATGGGTTTAAAATTCTAAAACTGCTATGAAAAATAAACTTTTTTCCTCCATATGGTCATTATCAGGAGTATTTGTTACCATAACAGAAAATTAACATTGTATAATAAGTTTGAAAGCAGGGTCATTGCTGTGAATATACCTGATGATAGTGCCTCTGGAATTGGTTGAGTACTTTGAAACAATTTGGTGACGTGAGCTTGGGAAAGCCTAGAGTGCAGTAAACACAGCTAAACATTATAAACACTTTTGGTGATAGCTTTAATGGTGCTGATGAGAAGCCTGAAAGCCAGAATGCTGACAGAAATTCAGATAGTAGAGGCTATATTGATGAGGTTTAGAAAGAAATAATGATTCTATTGGGAATTGGGTTGAAGACCATTCTTTCTATATCTTGGCAAAGAATTGGAATATATTATATCCCTGTCTTGAGACTTTTTGGAAAGCTATATGTAACTCTGTTGAACTTGTTGGAAGAAATGTCAAGGAAATGCAGCAGTTAGTTATGATAGGACAGGTATTTTCTTACAGTCAAGTTTACAGTGAGAATCAGAAAATTAGAGCCAAAAGATTTTTAAAGTTCACAGTTTAGTGAGAAATGGCATATTTTAGGATCTGATCAGGGGATGTATATGAATAGTACCATTAGAAATCAAGCTGAAGAAAGCATTTGTGGTGCATGCCTGCAATCTAAGCACTCAGAGACTAAGGTGGAGGATGCAAGATCAAACTCCAGCTTGGGAGTCATAGGCATACCCTGTAACAAAATATTAAAGAATGAAAAAGGGCTAGGAATGTAACTCAGTTTTACATCTCTTTGGTTCTCAGTATTATGAAGAGGAATCAGAAGAAAAAGGAGAAGGAGGACCAGAGGAGGAAAAGGAGGAAGATCAGGAGGAGAAAATAAAGGAGAGGTTGGAAGTAGACAGGGAATGAAAATGATGAGAAAAGGGAGGAGGAAGAGAAAAAAAGGAAGAAAAAGAAGCCAAATATTTTACACTGGAAAAATAAGAAAAATGCTTCCAGTGCAACTCGAAGTTGTGAAAATGCCTCCCATTTTATGG
Organism: Octodon degus; assembly: GCF_000260255.1. Lineage (NCBI taxonomy): Eukaryota > Metazoa > Chordata > Mammalia > Rodentia > Octodontidae > Octodon > Octodon degus. The sequence continues at coordinate 1,474,191 of NW_004524823.1, forward strand.
TCAAAAAAATGCAAGCTGATTTCAAAGATTTTATGGAAGAGCCTTTTGAGAAGGAATCCCATAGATGCTCTCTTTTCCAGGATTACTCAAGGTATCAAGATAAACAAAAATATTGCAGCTTTATTTCGGGATACCTGGGTGAAACTTGTACCAGTGGTAAATCTTGACATTATATGCATGGTGTTTGTAAGCACACTTGAGAAACCTAAGAGATAAAGGGACCTGGAGACTTCCTGCAAGCTTTGAAGCCACCTATCAGGCTAGGTAATGTGTGCAACAGTACTGCCTCCAGGACAGCTCCTGTCTGAATGGCCCATGGAGTTATGGGAGGAAGGAAACGTTGCAATGATGACTGTTGCCTGGGATTCCTGTTGGGGAAGAGTGTGCTAAACAAGGAGGGCTGCTGAAGAACATGACAGAACAGAATCTTCTATGATGCCAGACACAGAGGTCTAGGATTTAACTCTCTCTCTCTCTCTCTCTCTCTCTCTCTCTCTCTCTCTCTCTCTCTCTCTCTCTCTCTTTCTCTTTCTCTCCCTCTCTCATTTTATAGTTTCCGGTTTATTTTTTACTATATTAAAGAGTCAGATTTCACATGATAGTTTAAAAGCAACCATGGTACATTAACCAACTTTTACACACGCCATTTGAAATAAAGATCTACAAATGCTCCTATTTATTGGTATTATGCAATATTCATCAAGTATCACGAGTGTACTGAGGACTATACATAAAAATCACAGAAAAAAAACCAGGTTTCTGCCTTCAAGTATACTACCCTTCCTCTAGAGTTTTGCTCATAAAACTTCATCTTATACTCTTTTGTTCATAAGGTATAAGCATGAAAGTTGGTTGCATTTCTCATTATTACACGAAAGCAACAAAAAATCAGAAAAAAATTAATAAGTTTCTTGATCATTTAAGAATGAATTATCAATAAATATAAAATATAATCAGGTGAACAGATTAATAATGAATAACAGTGAATGAGCATTGAATCTGAAGTTTATCAACAAAGTTTTCTTTCACATCTCTAAAACAAATGATGGCAAATATGGCAGATGATGCTGCCCAGCGCCACACATCCGCAAAGGCAAGGTCATAAAAAAGTCATGATGTGTCTTATGCACCTCTTCATCTGGATGTGGAACAGTGCACGTTCTTCCTCTTCCTTAAAGTCTAATTGATTATAAAAATTAAAAATTTGAATTGATTCAGGAAATCCAGTCAGACAGTGCAGCATAACTAAAGATAGTTATGAAAAAGAACTTCAAGAACTACTTCAGAAAGTGAGAAGAATGAGGATTAAATTGTCTGTTATGGAAACAGATTTTTAAATATCTAAGCATTCACTATAACTTTTGGTTGACTTATCATTTATGAAAAATCACAAAATTTTGAAAATAACTTGGTGAGAGCTAATAAATAACTCTACCAAAGTTACAAAATTAACATATCAAAGATAATATCAAAATACATGTTTTGGTTTTATCAAAATAAAAGCAAAATTTGTATTGAAAGTGCAATTTCTAGCGACCCGGTGGACCAAGTTTGGCCCTGCTGACAGACTTGGCCTGGCAGGTGGAGTTCAGCCCAGCAGGCTAAGTTCCACAGCACGGCTCTCAGAAGAGAGGCTGAGACCTGTGGCTGGGCCCTGCTAGCTGAAGCAAACTGCTAGGCCCAGGGGAGCCCAGTCAGAGGTTGATACCTACGGTAAGATCCTCAAGACACGAAGGCACGAGGCAGTAAATTAGGTGAACTGGTCTGCCTAGAGGATTCCAGGTAAATGAAGGGGAGGGGCTCACATGGAACCCAAGAGAACTAGTTTGTGTACAAAATACCAATTTATGAGCCACTTTCCTATACAGCTACAATGTTTGCTCCTGTGGTCTAAAATATAAAACCATCAGTTCCCAAAGTTTTGTCAATTTCTAAATTATACTTGCCAATATTAATACTGCTAATTATACTATTGTAACTAGAATACCATACCTGCTTGAA
>NW_004524823.1:1476291-1480464 GCF_000260255.1 Octodon degus
AAAAAAAAAAAAAAAACAGAACAGCCATGTCAATATGTTCTCTAAAAATTCAAGACACACAGATTTGTAATCCCAGAGCTAGGAGTCTCTATTCTCAAGTACAATAATAAATTTATCTGATAGTTTTGAGTGCTAAAATTTAAATGCACATTTTTGATGTATTGAGTAACTCGAAATGCCTCTGGTGATTTATAGAAATCAGTATGTACAAGTTAGTGCTGCTTCATTGAGCTAGCAAAGTACCAGGACTTGCCCAGCACTCTGCAAACTCTGAAGAATATTTTTTATCAAGTCACTAAGAATGGATTTATCATCCTCAGGCAGTCTGCAAAGCAAGAATTATAGTATTCTTTAAATAATTCAAAGAAACTCCTTGAAGTACAAACCAGAACAGAAAGTATAAGTATCTGAAATGAAATGCCACACGAATTTTCATTTGCTTTTTCGGTTTGGACAGTTCAATGGCTACTGAGAAGCTCTGCGAGATGGGAGTTTGGGACTTTTCAGTGGTCGAAATTTCAGTGTTGTCCTTCCCGAAGTCATACATTTGGTAAGGAGGCAATCATGTGGGGAGCAAACTACTTTGTTAAAAAGCATCAAAATCCATTCACTTCTGTAGTAATAGTGTGTGGACAGGAAATCATGTCAGCACCTTGTACTATGAATAACCACTACGAAGACATATGCAATTAATACATATGCAATGTATTAATTATAGAAACTGTCCTACTAATCGGTTTTGAAACTGTCTCATTGCTATTTGTTTCTCAAAAAAATTAATTTTAAAAAAAGAAATCCATTTATGTTTCCTCCTTAAGTAACTTAAGAGTCTGAGTCATTTTACCCAATCCTTAATTTAGAGTCTGTTCATAATTTTTTCAAAATTTGAATCATAGAAGGAAGTTTATAAATTTCCATTTTCTAATAAAGAATTAAGGAAATTCATCTGAAAAAATAGAATAAAAGTATGGTGGTAGTAAAACTGTAGTTTTATGGTATTCAAAGATAACTTTAAGATAATGTAAAGTGAAATTGACTTTGTTGTGCCATGAAAGACATTGAAATCCTACTCTAACAAATTCTTAGAGACAGTATAAGCATATTACTAAAAAATTGATCATATCAAGTGCATATACAATATGCAAAACTTTTGATTGCAGATATATAGATAGATAGATATAGATATATTTGATTTTTAACATATTTTAAAACATAAATAAAAATATAAATGTTATTAGAATGTTTATGCCTCATGCTAACACTGAAAAGTAAAACTTTTATTTAAAAAAATTTTTATTTGTTTCTGTATGTTCAAATACCCAGATCTCTAGGGGCCAGAGAGATAGCTCAGTAGAATAAGCGCTTGCTTGGCAAGCACGAGGGCCTGAGTTCAATCTCCGGTTCTGCCCAAAAGAAAAAAAAAAAATCTCTGGAGTAGTGATCATCTCTGAGTGATATATTTTGCGGTGATTAAAATTATTTTTTGTTGTAATTTTCTTTGATTTAGAAGTCGCAAATAAAGCGCAAGGGCCTGAGTTCAATCCCCATTTCTACCAAAAAAACAAAAGAAAATAGAAGTCGCAAATAATGAAATTTTATGTAAATCATAGAGAGAATTTAAGATAAAAAACAAATTTTGTAATGCTTTTAAAATATACTATCCATTTAAGATTATTTTTACTAGGTACCTTTATTAAGCTCAAAACATAGGAGTCAGATTTCCTATTTAGCTTGGATAGGGAGAGCATGGAAAAGGGATCTATCTTAACATCTTTTCTCAAAATGCAAGTAGACATACATTAATATCAGAAGACTTGGGCCGGAGATAGGTCAGTAGAATAAGCACTTGCTTGGCAAGTGCAAGGTCCTGAGTTCAATCCCCGGTACCCCCCCAAAAAAAAAAAATCAGAAGACTTGCTTGATGTCAACTATTTTATATTTAGTTCTTGCCTATTTATAGACAACTTAATTTATGTATTTCTGGGTCTGCCAAATAGCTCAGAGGATTAAAGAGTCTGCTTAAGGAGACACAAGGGCTTGGAGTTTGATTCTTCTGGCCTGCCCTGCCTGCTCCGCCCCCGGGGCTCACTGACAGGGAAATTGAGACTGGGCGTGGTGGCGCGCCCCTGTAATCCCAGTGCTTGGGGGGCTGAAAACAGGAGGATAACTGCAAGTCTGATCTATGTAGTGAGACCCTGCAGACCCTGTAGACCCTGTCCTAAACACACACACACACACACACACACACACACACACACACACACATATTTCTTAGTTACTTTTTCATAGTGGGACAAAATACACATATCTACAAGTTAAACAAGGAAAGGTTTATTTCAGCTCACAGTTTGTAAAGGTTGAGGCCATAGTCACTGGCCGCAAGGAGGGCAGCATGGCAGAGGAGAAGCTGCCCAAGGAAAGGCCGGGAGCAAGCAGAGCTACCAGGGTGAGAATATCCATGCATGCGGCCTTCCAGGGCACGCCTGCGATGGCCCACCAGACATTACCTCCCAACCTCCCACCAGGTGTACACCCCAGGGGACTAACCCCGGGTCTCACACCCACGACCCCTTCACCTCTCAAAAACCCCACCTCGGAGCCCATGAGGCTGTGGAGAGTGACTTACATACAATTCATAGTAATATCACCCCAAATGCCAAGTTATATTTATCATTTTGAGGTTAACATTTGCGAACTAAAATAACAGTGGCTACACATTATTGATGCTGTGGTCTGTGTCTAGTTGTCCCCCAAAGTCTCATACACTCATGAGGTGGCTTCTAGAGTTTGTGACTAATTCGTGATCCAATGCTGGGATTATAGTTGTGAGAGCTGTTGGGATTACGGGTGTTAGTGCTGCTTGGATTATGGGTGTTAATGCTACACTAGGCCTGGGGCAGAGAGCCTGAATGCAACAGGAGGGAAACAGACTTGCTCTCTGCCGTTGTTGCTGTTACTCCTCTCATCTGCCTTTGCTCTGCTGTTCTTTGCCATTTGTTGCTGGGATGAACTGCTGCTGTATGCCGTGGAGCCAGCTGAGTAAGGACTCAAACCTCCACTAACTGTGAGTTAAATAAACCATTCTTTCCTTAATTTTGGGTGTCAGGTATTCGTCACAGAGATGGGAGAAGAGTAACCAAGACAATTACATAGTATACGATCGATATACCTACTTTACACCTCAAGAAATTAAGGGTAAAGCAATAATGTGGCAAATGCACATAAATATTAAGTTATCTACTGATCAATATTTAAATACATATCCACCTGATTCTTGCATATATTTATTTTTAAATGTAATCTATAATTAGAACAACAATGGCTAAGATATATTAAGATTTTTCAACGTGTCTGGCTCTCTGGGACCTTGAGTATACTAAATATATGTTCTATTTCTGAGCTATTGCACCATGCTCTGACTTCTGTTTCCAAAGTTTTCCTTTTTAACATTTTGCCTAATTAGAAAAATTTAATTCTTTAAGGAAAAGTCTATTTTAAAAGTTTATAATTTTTGAAAGTGGCTGCAATCTGCAAATCCTGTAGGGTCCTGAGAGGGGGTGGGGAGAAATGAATAAAAAGCAAGACACAGAAAATCTGGGAACTGGTGGAGCCTGACTTCTAGGGTGGAGGTGGACAACAAGTCCCTGCTCTGGGGCCTTTATTTATACGAAGTATTAAAAAAAAAAAAAGAAGAAGAAGAAAAAAAAGCTCAGGAAGGTCTCCACTCTTGCTGAGAACACTGAAAGCAGAACGTTCTCAAAGCAATCTGTACTGTAATTAATAAGGAAGAACACCAAGGCCAGACACCCATTGATACACACCTGTGACTTGTTTCCAGTCTGCCCCAGTGCTCCCTGTCCTTGGGACTGGCTTTGCTCTGCTCTCAAGGACTTTGCTGAACTCAGGCTCAGCTCCCGTTCAACCACCTGCCACAGAGAAAAAAAATTCTGATCCAATTTTTACCAACTATGACATGTTGAACCATAAGGCAAGATAACTAATGTTAAATGGGTAGGTAGTGTACATTTCCCTTGAGATTTCTCAAGTTAATACGTTTGAGAATGTTCCTGCAATCAGATAAGTATTATTAAATCTATCATTAATGAAAGGCAGAATAGTACTGATTTCTGTATAATATTTCATGCATACCATTTAAAATAAACAAAAACTTGG
>NW_004524823.1:1481414-1482256 GCF_000260255.1 Octodon degus
GCTCCTGCACTTGCCTAAGCAGGTGCTCAGTCCACTGAGCTATCTCCCCGGCCCTTCATAGCATTTCTTGAAATACAAAAGAGCTAAATTCAGTTAAATCTGAGAGTCCAGTGGACAGTGGATAGCTCTGTGCTCTAAGTGCTGCCCTGGCAAGTGCAAGGACACGGGTTCAATTCCTGAAACTTCATGCTGAGCCAGCCTTGGAATTCCAGGTGTGCCTAACTACATAGTGAGACTCTTTGCCAAATAAATAAATAAGTTTTAAAACATAAAGAGGAGTTGAGGATGTGAACAAAAGTGTGAGTTCAATTTTGAAACATTCACACATGAGGTGGTTGTGAGAAGGTTAAGGTACATGTGTGGTGGGAAACCCATGGTAGTGTCCTTGCCTGAAGGCTGCTGAAGTCTCGGTTAACACAGCCAGAAAATCAGTGTCAATGAGGATCAACTATGTGCAGTGAAGGGGAAGAAAGAGAAGATATGAAGGAAGATATGTGAGAGAAGATATGAAGGAAAAATTGAATTTTCAGGAATATACTGACAACAGAACTAGAATACTTTAAGTCTTAGGGAATGGCTAAAAACAGAAGAAAAAATGTGTGACAGGTAAAAGAATATAATAAACTTTGAAGGATATGGACTGTTGCTAAGTTTAATTTGTATATTTCTAATCCTAGTTGTTGCATATTGACTTGTGAGATAAACTTATTCTCAAAATTTTAGAAATCGCCTTCCTCTATAACTTATGTGTATGAGTAACCAGTTTCCTATTCTAGCTAATTGTACTAGGTGAAATATTAACATAATCATAGAGTAAATGATATTGCCTTACGATTATTATT
>NW_004524823.1:1482356-1498734 GCF_000260255.1 Octodon degus
ATATAAGCAAATATATAAAAGAAAAAATGTTTAACAAGATATCAGATAAATAAGAATTAACCTGTGAATGTACTAGGTAATAAAGGAATAATTTCCAGTAATGTGTGACATGTCAAGTTAAACAGTAACAACCAGAAATCTCTGTATGATCATCTAGAGAATTTCTAAGATTGTATTAGATAATTAAAATATGTGAGAAAATATAAAAAGCAGCATAGAAAAAAGAACCGGAATGTTATAAAGGAAGACACGTTGAACAGTCTCCAAATTTTAACAGTATCTGAGATGTAAAGTAAAACAATTGCTTTAAAGAAAATGTAAGTAAGAGGTACATAAGTTGTGTAGAAACTAAAACTTTTTTGGAAGACATAAAATATTTAAAATACACAGAACAAGTAATTTCAAACTTTAGTATCTAATAAACGTAATATGATTTGTGTGCTGTGAGAATTTGTTTATTGATTATTTTATCACTTCACTCAACCACTGAGATTTCTAGGATCTAATAATTAAATTCAGTGAAAAATAAGAGCCTGCTAGATAGCTCAGCGGATTAACGTGACTGCTTGGGCAAAGGCAGGGACCTGGGATCCCAGGAACACCGTGTGGTGCCAGCCCCACTCCAGGGGAGCCCTGAGACTGGGTGTGGTGACACCTGCTTGTAATCCCAGCGCTTGGGAAGCTGAAAACAGGAAGATCACGATGAGTCCAATCTGTGTAGTGAGACCCTGTCGTTCCTGTACTAAATACATAAACAAATAAATAAACATATGAACTAAAAAATGTTATTTTATTTTTCCTAATGTTATGAAGCCTATGTTAACACTGAAACAGAGAAGTGTTACAAGCATATAATGATACAATTAAAAACACAAAAACAAACATACACAAACCCAAACTCATGAGAAATTATAATGAGTGAAAGACAAAAGTGCTTCAAGCTCTTTGTCATCTCTCTGACTGCTCCAAATGGGAGTTTCAGCACCTCCTACTTACTTGCAACACAACTTCTCCCAGGGATGCGTCCTCGTGGTGCGGTATGCAATTGCTGTCTTATCCATGTTATAAGTAAAACCATACTAATTTCATACAGACTGAGTTAAAGTTATTTGTCCTCAGGCAAAAAACATGTTTGATTCTGATTAGCTATCTCCTGCTTTATTCTTGCATTTCTTTTTACCTAGCATGACTTGCTGAAGTCAAGGCAAAACAAGGACACTTTATGTGTTTATTAAATATACCATTTTCTCAATCTGTTTTCCAAATTGCCCATTATTTCTATTCATGTGAAATAGAAATATGCCAGTTGAATAACCTAGTAGGGAAAACTGCATCAAATTTAAGTGTATATTTTATAAAGGGACACATTGCGGGAAAAACTGAAATATGCAAAGTACTTATATAGTGCATTTTTAGCTTCCATATAATTGCTTCTTTTATTTTTATATTTTGTTGTTCTAATTTCTTAAGCCTCAAACTGCTTAGATGGAAGATTGAAGAATACATAGTATACAAATGAATTTGCCAACAAAAGTTTCTTGGTTATATACTGCAATATTATTCCCAAAATATAATCTCTAGTGAAATTAATACAGAGAAGGCATTGGCTTTCCGTGCCAAATGGCAGAAAACGGCAGAAAAGCCAAAGTATACAGATTTTATAGTGTGACAGTTTCTCAGCTGTAACAGCACCAAAAATGGCCTCCCTCAACCTCCTTCTCCTTAAACACACAATCCTCCACAGGGAATGTGTTCTGTCAACACAGGTTCCACGAATTTGGGTTTCTGTATATCTGTTAGTGCGTTTTTAATTGTGTCATTACCTGCTTCTTGAAGCTCTGAGCTTACACATTAGTAATCTAAACAACACAAATGCGGAACGAAATAGTGGAACTGGAATCTGAGACATCAAATTTCAGGGAAGATGAAAACTCGAATTTCCAGCCCGAGCAGTCATCCAATTCCGTGCATAAGTCACACCTGATCGATTCCAGATGACGCGGGCTAATGCAGTCTCCTAGAAGCTTCATGGGTCATTGTTTTTAAGCGAGGGAGATGTCTGTGTTGTAAACAGACGCTTGGGGCAAAGGCAAAGTTCGGGAAAGAGAAAGATGAGTGGTGGTAGGTACAGAAAGACAGAACTAATCACAGTGGAGGGGAGTGGAAGGCTATTGAAGCCCATAACTCACTAAAGCGCCTACTTATTCTTCGCTCTTTTTTCTCTTTGCTTATTTATTATTGCATCATACTTAGCTTTACGTACGTAGAGCCCACTGTCAGAGTCACACTGGCAATGTAGAAAAATAATAATAAAAAACTAGCCTGAGCTAGATGAGAAACACCAAAAGTTTATAAATACCTCTTGGAGATGCCCAATAAGCAAGTGTCTAGGAGATTTAGAAATATATCTAAATTGTATTCCTTGTTCCTCAGTTCACAGAGGCCAATATCCCAGTTTCATAATAACATGAAGATTTATCAGTGTTCAATTAGGAAAATGAACAATATTTCCTGGTATGACCCAGTTCACCACTCCCAGGTCATGTTGGCAGTTTATGTTTAAAGCACACAGCAGATTTGATCTTTAGAAGTCAATGAAATACAAACAAATTTATATTAATAGTGATTAAAACTAGAGTATAAATGTGGAAACCTAGATCAAGGTTCTTCAGCACTGTTGTAAGAAAGTCAGTACTCGTGTTTGTGTGTGTGTTTAGCTTTGGGGATAGCTACAAAATAAATAATAATGTACAAAACATGAATCAATGAAGCAAGGGAAGTTAGGATGCTTTAAATTTATTTCTAGCCATCCAAATACAATATATTGGCAAACAACTTAATAAATTAAATACCTTTCTTCAGTACCAAACAATAGGAATGACAAAGTAAAAATATCATTTAAATTGTATTTTAACATTTTTACTCCTATTGCCATTTTCTAAGAAATTTTATTGGATACAAATGCCATGAAAATATTCATTGACCTATCCCTCTACTGTCCCCTGAACAGGTTCTCATAATTTTTATATCTCCAACTGTGGTATTTTAAATTTTTAATGTAATCACATTTCACCTATAAATAAATGAAACTGTTACATATTCCTTTATTTACTTATTGACTTATTAGCACACATTTGCAATACTGGTTATTTATTATGGTCACTGTAGGGTGTGGTGCATTCACTTAACACATTTCAGTTTCCCTCTCCTCCTCCCTTCCCTCCACCCTCTTTTATTTTTCAGCATGATATTCATTAATTTATTTTACAGGACCTTATAAAGTTAATTATCATAATATAGTTTGAAAACTAGACTAATAGGCCAAAGAGCATATAAAAGATATAAGACCACTATCCTAAATGGCCTTTTAGATACTTTTAACTAAAGTGACTAAAATATTCTTAATAAATGGTAGGCACTTCTATGAAATAGAACAAACATAAAGACATTCTTAACACTGGTCAATCAGTTCTAAACCATAAAATGTGACTGAATTAATCAACTTAAAGTCTATATTTATCATAACATTTTAAGCAGGGCACCTTTGTGAGAGTATCTGAGAAATAGTAATAAAATTTTTGGCAGCAGGAGCCTTTAATCCTTAGTAGGTAAAAGCATAACCTTGTAATAATTGTTTTTAAATGTAAGATCTGTCCAGCTAATTAGATGAATCAATTCACTGGCTTTGTCATATAAATGATTATAAAGTGAAAAACATAGATGATCATTAGCAAAAGATCTGAAATATATTTCAAATTGATTAAAAAGATGTGAGGAAGGGCTAGAACATATGATTAAGGTAGTCTACAAATAAAGCTGACATGACAATGAAATGATTCAGATATATTGCTATACCTTTCAGAAAATAACTACAATATATTGGGTACAGTAAAGTGATTTTCATGCATCCACTAAGCAGAATATATAGGCCTCATCCCAACCTGCATTGTAGTGGTGAGGAAATTAGAGATCAGAGAGCTGAAGTGATAATTCATAGTGCATCTGCAGTATGCATCATGTGGCTTTCATCTCAAGTATTTGATAAATATATAACTACTTCTTAGTGTTTTCATTTATACAGAGTAGACAATATCATATACCGAGTAAAAATTAATAGCTGAAAAATAATTAATACAAAGAAAATATACTTCTCATAAACCAACATCCAGCAATTGGTGCAGTATGGATCCTGTAACAGGAAATCCAATTTCACAGACACTGTATCATGTGTTCTCCCAGACTGCAGAGACCTTTTCATGTATCTCCAACATCCCAAGATACAAGAGGGAAAATGAGGAAGAGAACTGTTACCCAAGGCAAGAATTTACTTGGAATTCATCTATGGTGTGACACATAGCTAAGTTTAGGGGTGCAGCAAAGGGAATTTGAAGTGGCTCCCGGGGATCCATGGCTACTGGGATTTGCCTCCACATAATTGCCTGACTGTGGACAATATGTCAGATTTTTCTCTAGTAAATACAATATGGTTAAAGTCGTGCAGCTCCCACGGTATCTTACTTTACAGAGACTGCATCCTCCCTCCACTCTCAGGCTAGAGATTCTCTTGTTGCCTTGAGTAAGCAAGTGGCATGGTAAAGACCACAGGTGGTGAGGGGCCACCGAAGGCTGTAGAACAGAGCACTGTCTAGCAGTAGAAGGCAGCCTCCCACTGACTAACAGTGCAGTAAGGTCCTCTGCATTACAGCTGTAAGAAAATGAATTCTGCCAACAACCTAGGTCAGCCTTGAAGCATATTCCACTGTCCAGGCCACAGCGTGGGCTCACTGCTTCGTTGCATCCCAAGACAGACTTTGGTGCAAGATTCAACCACCCCACTCTTGTGCCCAACCACAAGAATCCATGAGGTAATTCTAAAGAGCTAATTTTATGACAATGTGTACAGCAATAGAGAAACTAATGCAGAAGGAAGATTCATGGCATGGCTCCAAGGTTAAGTCCATCCTGTCTTTCTTAGACAAATAAAAGTTAGAATGTCTACTAGAAGTATTGTAAAATAAAACAGTACTGCTGTGGTAGGCACAATAGCTCTCCTTCTAATGTCATAAAAGAGATAGAAAAACAGGAATCTCACTATAGTGAGCAAATGACTGAAATCATTTACACATATATGTATGAAATTTGAAATGTAAAAATGTAATAAAATTATGGTATCAATGTTCATGTTGTGCTAGTCCTGTTTTTGAAATTGATATGTTATAAGTAATTTAACAATGAGAAGCAAATTTCTCTTTACAATGCACTTTAGGCCTCAGAAAGACTATCATCTTTAAAAGACAGGCATTTTTGGTAATCTCCACTTTTCTGTTCCCATAGTTAGAATTCTTTTAACATCAACACACAAATGAAAGAAATGAGTTTAGCTATCTTTAAGAAAAATAATTCCATGGAGAACATGGAAAGCATAAATGAGGCTTCTGAGAGTTGTAGAAACTGAGGTTGTGCCACTTGAATGGAGGGCCCTGCGAAGGAAGCATAGCTTGCTGTAGATTGTGTGCTTTAATCTTTCGGGGCAATTTGATGAGTTCTTCTTACATGAGTTTTTTCAAGGGAGGTAGAAAGAATGATTTAGGCAAAAGTAGAAATGTGTTATCCCAAAGATATCAAGATATTGTATCAACCAAGAAAGCATGTGTTTTGTTTCCTGTTATGTCCTGTTAACTTGTGGTTAAGGTAATCATGTCTAATATCAGGGTCCTGTGACAACTGTTATGTTAAACTGAAAATATCATGGCTTACCTGTTGGAACCAAGCCAACCGCAAGCTGATAGCAGTCAATGATGAATTATTTTCTTGATAACAAGTGAATATGTATAAAGCTTTTCCTAGCCTTTTGTGAGAGCTTCTAGAATGGAGGGCTTAAGAGAACATACAAACCTAATATCACTAAATGCTAAATAGTTATCTTATATAAATGTCTCAGGCCTCTTAGAATTCCCATGTACAGTGGCTGTGGCTTTCCTGCTAATGCTAGGTTTTATAATTTATAATGTTTGACAGTTCCCCTAAGTACCTGCACATTTCTTGGAATTAAGTGAATTTATCATTATTGTCTGTATTATGATTCATACCCTTGTCTTGTGAATTATGAATGTCTTAGTCTCTTATAACAATATTCCAAGTGTCTAATACGGAAGGAAATAAAAAAAACTGACATCAGGCCACCACTAGTTGACTAAAGACGTTTTATTTCTTGCTCATTTTCTTTTCTGTGGGGGAGATGCAGGGTTAACACCAGCAGCCTTTATTGGTTTCAAGGACAAATAAAGCCAGTTTATCAGGTTGGGCTCCTGGGTCAGAGCCAGCGGACCTGCTCTGACGCTGCACGCTGCACTCGGAATCAGCTGACTAAAGAATTTTGCAGTAATCTAAAAGTTAAAAAGTATCAGTGAAATGTATTCGAGTTCACAATTTAGTGCCAAAACCTGAGAAAATGAACTAGGATTATTTATTCAATAATAATGAACACTAGGATTTTTTTCCCTCCTATATATGAAGTAAAAGAAGAAAAATGGTGTCTCTGCTATTGACTGGCATTTGCGTCTTCCAAAACTGCATCTGTAGAAACCTCAATTGCAAAATTGATGACATTTGGAGATGGAGCCTTTGTGAGATAATTCTATCATGAGATAGAACTTTCATGTTAAGTTAGTGCTCAGCATGGTCAGCACTCAGGAGGCTGAAGCAAGAGGATCATTGTGAGTTTGAGACTAGGCTGGGCTGCAAAGTGAGCTCAGCTGCAACCTACATAGCGAGACCCTGTCTCAAAAAAACTAACTAACTAACTAACTAACTAACTAAATAAATAAATAAATAAATAAAATTGATGCTCTTAAAAGACAATGAGAAAATGTGCCCCATCTTTTCCTCTCTCTCTCCCTCTCTTCCTCTCTCCCCCCACTTCTCTTTCTAGGCCATGTGAAGATTAAGAAACAATTTGAACACAATTTTGTACTTCTGAGATTCAAGGATTGTGAAAAATAAATTTAAGCCATCAGATTATGGCAATATGTTATAGAAACACCAATTAAGAAAGGTTTTTGGGGCCAGCCAAAGAGCTCAGCAGATTAAAGCACTTGCAAGCAGGCGCAGGGACCAGGGGTTTGATCCCGGGGACCTACTGTGCTGGCCTCACCCCTGGGGCACGCTGAGATGGCAATTGAGACTGGGCGTGGTGGCCCCCGGCCTGTAGTCTGAGCACTTACGAAGCTGTAAACAGGCAGATCACTATGAGTCTGATCTAGTAGTGAGACCCTGAACACCCACTAGACCCTTCCCTAAAAGTACAGAAAAAAGAAAAAAAAGAAAGAAAGGTTTCTTTAGGGATAAAAAGACAAAATGAACATTTAAATATAAACATGTCAACATTTTATTTCCAATTTTCTATTTAAAAACAATACAAAATTATTAAACCTCATGAAATTTTAAATAAATTATATCTCTAAAATATTAAAGAAAACATTATAACTTTATAATTGCACATTTCACTTAATCTAAACTCACTTATTTATATCATAATAATACATATAAATATTTAGCATCAAATTTGCTCTTTTAGCTGCTTTTTAAAAACAATAGTAAATAAAACCATTCCACTACCAATACATGACTTTAGAAAAACTGAATCTGGTTTACATTGATACAATAAAATTAGTAGTCCTACTAATGTACATTGTGTTATAATTGCTACACAAGTGCTGTGAAAATCATATTTTATAGAATACAGGATATCTATGAAGAGGGAAGCCACTAAGTCCAGAGAAACTTAAATCCAGTTCCAATTTCCCCTTGAGAGTTTGAGCCAAAGAATCTCTTCAAGACCAGCTGATTTCTATTGGTTCATCAAGAGTCACAGCATTAGCTCTTAGATCAATTTCTAATATCTAGAAAGAAAGTAAGATTAAAATTAATTTCTTAATCATACTCACTTTGGTCATATTAATAATGGCAATTTCCATTTAATTTTTCTCTAAATAAACATAAATAATGTTTTATTATTTATTATTCAATTCCAGGGCAAGATACAATTTTAGCAACAAGGCCACCAAACCTATCAATATTACTGATGAGGAAAATAAATTGCAGATAGAAAAACTGATTATCAAATACATGAAAATCTAAGATCATAAGCCAATTATATATCTTGATATATACTGTGATAGGGTTTCCAGTACTTGGAAACTTGGAGCTACTCATAGTTTTACTATCAGAATCTGTCCTCTTCCTTCCCTTAAACGCTAGGCAGTCATCCCCACCTAAGGCTTCAATTTGCAAGTATGGCTTCCTTGACCTCAGTGAGCAAGGCTTTCATGGGTTTACTGTATTGTCACTGATGTTTTTGTGTCACTCTCTTTGACTGGAGATAATCTCGGTGGAACCACATATGAGATAACAATAAATTTAGTCAAATAAGCAACTGTAATCTAACAGTCACCTATTTACATGATTTAATGAGAACTTACTGTCATTGTTCTTCTTCGTTACACTTATATGATTATCTGTGCCTTAGCTCAGAAAGCGGATTCAGTCACCAAGCATACAAGACAGGAAAAAGAAAACCAACTTCCCCCACAGCTTCTTATACATAGGACATTTTTCTGAAATTTTTTAAGTTTATTCTTTACAAGGAAGAGCAAATTTGGGTGAAATTAATATACCTTACTGTAAAATTTAAAAGGTAAGTTAACTGTCTTATTACCCAATAGCCAAGTTTAAAATTCATCCATTGAACACTAAAACCTAAGCTTAGTTCTTTTAAGCAAGAGATACACCATATCACTTTAAGTAGAGTTTGTTCATTTGTTTTAACTAGGGAGAGCTCTCTCTGGGAATATTTTTTATGAACATTATGGATATTTTAATCTGATAGCAAGATATTTTGATCCCACTGAGTGGCACATCCTGGCCATCAGCTTTTTTTTTTTTTTTTGTACATGCTTGTACAAGTCCACAATGATTACATCCTTACTGTGTGCTGCCTTATGTACATAACACATCTTAATCCATGTTTGTTTTCTTTGTGTTCCCTCCCTCCTCTTCTCTTCATCTTGTGAAACATTTTTGTTGTAACCATTATCTTGTGTTATCAGTTCAACTGTTCTGTGAGTAAGTTTCCCACACCTATGCCATAGGGTATCCCAGAAAGAGAAAGAAACTAACCATTCGTTCTTTTTCTTATACAGGAGCTCTAAAAGACTTAGAAAAGATTAAGTGTCTATAAATACTTTCTATGTTTAACTGTACTCATAAAAAACTGTCTATAGGCCCAGCAAAATAGCTCCGCAGACTAAGCACCTGCTTAGGCAAGTGCAGGGATCGGGGCTCCATCCCCGGCACCACATGCCACAACAGCCCTGCACCTTGGAGGCTGAGCCTACCCCCAAGTGTGTGGTGGTGCACACCTATAATCCCAGAGTTGAGGAGGCTGAAAACAGGAGGATCACCACGAGTCTGAGCTACGTAGTGAGAGACTGTACCAAATATAAGAAAGAAAGAAAGAAGAAAGAAAGAAAGAAAGAAAGAAAGAAAGAAAGAAAGAAAGAAAGAAAGAAAGAAAAAGCAAGCAATCTATAATTTTTGGTTAAAATGAATACATTTTAAATCATTAGGGCAATGATACAAGTTCACAAATTCTTAATACTTTAAATTTGTGTGGATATGTTTAGAAGCAGTGGGATAATAGTGATTCTCCTGTTTTCAGCCTCCCAAGCACTGGGATTACACATGTACACCACCACCCCAAGCTTCAATCGCTGTCTCAGCACGCCCAGGGCTGGGGCCAGCACAGCACACTGGGGATTGAACCACAGGCTCTGCGCTCTGCCTAAGCAGGCGCTTTTGTCCACTGAGCTGTCAGGCCAGCCCATGAACTCTTCAATCATGGAGAACTGATTTGCCTTTTCAGGATGCCAGTTTCTTGATCCACCATGGAAGACTGTGGGGATAAACCAGTCATGCTCTTACCTTAGAATTTTATAAATCACAAACATATTCACAAGAAGAAAAATGGATGTAAGATCCCAAGTTCTCAACTTTCATTTTACCAAGAAAGGACACTAAGTATACTGAACTACAATTTTCCCAACTGTGACAGAATTTTAACAACTAAAGGTTATCTTAATGTCACCATAGTAAGGAAGCCTTAATTCCATATTAAAGGAAAATTCAACTGCTCCGCAAGGCAGCAGCAGGACAATTTATAGAAGAAGCCTCCTCTCAGAGGTGCTCTGAGACCCACAGAGACTTAGGATTCAGACAGACGACTTACTGTGCTGTAAGCTAAGTTTCTCCCCCAATAGTTAGCTTGGTTCTTTCAAGTTCAAGTACAAAAGAATGTGTCCTCACACATTCATGCAGTATAGAAGCATAAAAATGGCCTCAAACATGTCAAAAACAGCTTCCAATTTGGCGAAAAAAATGCATACAAGCTGTTTTCTAAAATATGTGTTTGAAATCCATCTTTACAAGCCCTATATTTGCAGAATTTAGTAGGGGCATGACATTAAGATATTGTCTACTTGCCTCATTTTATTCAATTTGAAAGAAAAAGAAGGTTTTAAAACACTTGTTCAAATAAGAAGCTAATTACTGTGAATAAATACAAATGTATAGCATTATAGTAAATAACAATAGCAAATAAAAATCATTTATAGAATTGTAACTCTTTAATATGTGTGCCTTTTCTTAAGTCACTCACATTAATTGCTGCTTATTGGTAGTTGTATTAATTTTTCTTTTTTTAGGACAGGATGTACAGGGTCTCACTGTATATTTCTGACTCGTAATAATCCTCCTCTTTACAGCCTCCCAAATGCTGGGGTTACAGGTGCGTGCTACCTCAGCCAGTCTTAATTGCCATCTGTGCACAACCCAGAGGCGGGGCTGGAAGGGCACGCCAGGGGATCAAACTCCCAGCCCCTGCGTCTGCCTAAACAGGCACTTTAATCTGCTGAGCTATTTCGCCGGCCCTTAGTTGTATTAATTTTGAAAAAAAAAATGTTCAAATATATTTTAACCAAGACATGTGCAATGTTCAAATACACACTTTTTTGAAAAAGATTTAAGGCACTTTATCATATATGGATACTATCACATCAGAAGCTTAATGTAGTTTAAAATTGATTTTCATGAGTCAAGACAAATATAAGGAAGATTGATGTACAAATTATGGAGAAATGGGGTGTGGAGATGGCTCAGTAGAAAAAGTGTTTCCCTGGCAAGTGCAAGGGTCTGAGTTCAATCCCCGAGTCCGCCAAAAAATAAAAATAAAAAAAAATAAATAAATAAATTGTGAAGAAAAATGAAATGGAAATAACCATGCATATTTAGTGACGAGGTATATACAATATGAGAAAAATTACAGTTAGCTCAATATCATTTAGGCCTGAGAAGTATAAAAGGTTCACACAGATATTTTGAACAGCTACATTTTTAAAAAGTATTTGCCTGCCGGGGAGATGTCTCAGTGGAATAAGCGCTTCCCTGGCAAGCTCAAGGACCTGAGTTCAATCCCCGGTTCCACAAAAAAAAAAAAAAAAGTATTTGCTTATTTCACTTACGTCTTTGTCTGGAACGTCGGTGAAGTAAGGTGCCACTTTATTTTCATTATATGTCAAGGTAACTTCAGAGATAGGAGTTTTTTCTCTTCCCCATACATAAATATATCCAAGCCTCGTTTCTGTTTTATTTATGTATCCACTTTTCAATACAGTGCTTGTCAAAGTTGTCTACAAATAAAAATAAAAATAAATAATTTGAACTCAACAAAAATAGTTTTAAAAATCATTGTATATGTATATATTTCTTTCATTAACCAAAATATATTTCATAGTATAGTATATAATGTAAAATAATATATCTATAAACTTTAATAGACTATTTCATATAATAAACATGTAATAAAGTTAAAGATTCTCAACACAATGGCATATAAGTAATCTTAAATACCTTGTTTAAATTAAATTGCACCAATAAATACAGGTCTTTCTCATAGGTGTCTGTAGAGGAAAAAAAGTGATATATTTTTATTTTTTAAAGAATAGTAAACAGTATTTTTAATTTTCTTTTCTAGGTAACATGTTAACAAATTTTATTCATGAATTTATAATTAAAATCAAGTTGATAAAATATAGTTTATGTCAATGTTTCTATCTAAAAGTTATTATCGCCATAGAATCTTAATGCTAAACTTATTACGTATTTACTACTTATTAATACTTATTTAATAAATGCTTATTGAACACTTGTGAAAATCTAAATACTTTGCAACAACTACTTTAGGATATGTTACTCGTATTTCTTTTGTGCAAAAGAAAGTCAGTTCCAAGATAATTAAACTCTTTCAAAAGTGAAGTAACTAATTATTCTGAAAGTCTGCAGTCAAGTCCAATCTGTCCTGAGTTCTAAGACTGCTTAAATACATAAATGCATGCACTGACAAGATGGAAAAATGAAAGTCAAATGATGAGTGAAATGTATACTGGAGCAATATGGAAAAAGTCGCGTATTTGAATGCCCCCCGTGTTAGTTGATACATTGTGTCAACTTAGTTGAATCAGCTCAGGCAGATCGCACCATGGGGGCCTAGGCTTGCAGGTGAGCAGGGCCCAGGAATTGAGAAAGGCTTCCTGCCCCCTGCCTAGTTTCCTGCCACCCTGCACCGCTTCAGTGGAGAAATCCCAGTCTTCGGAGGAGCTTGGTCTTGGCAGCCCCGCCACTTTGGAGGAGCTCCGATCTTCACTGTGGAGCGCTGATCTTGGTAGGGCAGAAGGAAGAGAGAGGCTTGATGGACGCCGCAGCTGCTGCTGCTCCTCCTCTGCTCATCATTGTTTTCTGCCGCATGAACTGCTGTTGTTTGCCTTGGAGTCAGCGGAATATGGACTGAACCCTCCAGTAACTGTGAGCTAAATAAACCTTTCCTTCCTTCATTTTGAGTGTCCGGTATTTGTCCCAGCAACAAGTAAAAAGTAACTAAGATAACCGTTTTGCTTACATATGTTAATATTGTATTCTTTAATTCAATAAAAATAATTTACACCTCGTGTTTTCCTACGCTAGTGTTGCTATTCTGCTGTATTTCTCACTATATGTACTAATGTATGCATATTAAATTTAATATGTACTATGAGATACATTAGTGTTAATGTATCTGACTACTTTAACTTCAACATTTAAATAAACAATTTTAACTTACATTTTTACAATTATTTTTCAGCATAGAATTAGGAGTAAAAAGTAATGATGACTGGGGCTAGTTGTACATCATCAGATTTGTAAAATGACATGAAGACAAAAATCTGATATTAGTCAATGGCATATGTATATTTCATTAGGATAGGTAGGAGAATTAACATTTTACTAAACTGTAACTTTATGTAATTAGGCCAAAATTTGCCTAATTTATACACATTTTACGACAAGTTTATATTTTTCATCTTGTCTGCAAAATTATGATGTGACACAAAATTCAGAAAAAAATTTTTAAGGAAAGAATACTAGCCAGGTGTGGTGATATAAAATTCCAACACTTTGAAAGACTGAATCAGAAATATTGTGAGTATTGAGCTCATCCTAAATGATTCAGTGGCTTAGTCATACCTTGATTAAAAATATTAAAAAATAAAAGATGCTGGAGTTGTAGCTCAGAACAAAGGCCCTGTGTACAATCCTCAGTACCAAGAAAGGATGAAGGAAGGGTAGGAGAAAGGAAAGAAAGCAGGGAGGGAGGCAAAGAAAGATAAAAAGAAAAGAAAGGTGGAAAGGAAAAGGAAGGAGGGAGGGAGGGAGAGAAAAAAGAAAGGAGGGAAGAAGAGAGGGAAGGAAGGAATCAGATGGGCATCTGTCAACTACATTGGTGTATTTTTTTATGAGAGAAAAGTTTGACAATTTTCATCTAAAATGACAGTCTAAGTATTTCCTCTACATTATTGGTGATATTTAGTCAAGAAATTTTAAGAATTAATTTGAAATACTCATAATCAAATATGTTAAATGTACTAAGATTGTGAATATTACATAATAGGAAGTAATAATTGTTCAGAAAAAAATTCTTCTTTTATTAAGGGATCAATATTGAATTATACCATTGATCATCAGTGATTAAGAAAAGTTAGCCATGAAACTTGAATAGCGTGAAGATTATACCAAGATATTTCATGTGCATATGATTACAGAAAACAATGAAAAATAATTTTAAGAGGCGGTTCATATATTTATCTGTTAGAATCAATTAATTCAACTTGTAAATTAAGACATTCAGAGAATCCTAACAAGGATGTACATGATACATAAAACAGCTTTATGGGGAAACTGTGCACAAATTAAAAGTTTGTACAGTAACATAGGATGTGATGAAAAAGAAAGGCCCCAGCTTTGTAGAGCTCCATTTAATATGTTAATAATGCTCAGATTTCTCAAGAACTACCATCAGTGAGCTCCTCACCTTTGAAATTCCAAGAGGTTCCCCTCTATCGTACGTTTGCTCAGTAGCATATGATTCTGACATATCAACTTTCTAATATATTTATTAATTTGACTTATTTAATGGTTGCCAATTATTAACTTGAATGAAAATACATGCATTTTTTTCTATTATTGAAAATTCATCATCTGTGAATAGTTTTATTATGTTACAGAAAACCAGCACATGAGAAGTTCAATTAATTCTTGCTACTAATGTTTGTCTCAAGAAAAAAAAATGAGATGTCTCTCCTGGGGTACAGCGGACACTATTGATGGTAATCTTTTGTTTCCCTTCCTGTTGGCACTTTGCTTAAAGGCAGAATTCTGGTTTTCTTCTGCAACCAACAGAATTCATTCACATCTATCCACACTGTCCTTGGTATTTCTGGCGCCTGTAGGAGAATGCTTACAGCTGGAAGGTTAGCTATTCATTCTCATTTGATGAACTAATCATGGATGATATAAATGTAGATCTAAATTTAAAGACATCTTTTTTTAATTATTTATTTGTGTGTGTGTGTGTGTGTGTGTGTGTGTGTGTCTAGCTCAGCCCACGGGGGGGGGGGCTGGCTGGCATGTGGTGCTGGGGGATTGAACTACGGTCCCTGTGCTTTATAGGTGCTTTAGACCACTGAGTCATCTCACCAGCCCAAGATATCTTTTCTTAAATGTGAATGTTCAAACATAAGCAAACATACAAGCCGGTGAGAACCACACAGTGCGGAGTCCAAATATACCTAATCTGTTTTCTGGCCTCTGTCCTTTGGAGGCGTGCTTGTCATCAGTTTATCCAAAAGGGTGTGGCTGTCTGGCTAGTTGATATCACAGGAATCAAGAATCTCTTTGTGTGAATAGAGTTGTGTTAGCTTCTACTTTAGGTCATCCTTGCACATGCAGATCTCTTAACTATTTATGCATTTTTTCAGGGATTAAATATAAGTAAGATGTGAAGGTAATCTGTAAATATTTTGGACACTATTTATCTAAGTTATGTCATTTAAATTTTAAGCTCTATTAGATGCTTTAAATAATATTGAGTACTTTGTACTCAGCTTCTGAAATACAGTAATATACAGCATAAAACTGACATGTAATGACATGCATATCAATTATATTTATCTTTTAGATGGAGTGCTTACCTATACTGTCTCCATCATCCCAAAAGAGGGATCCTTGTGCCATCTGATCATCATCCGCAGCAACAATGAGCTTCATATAATTTGTTCGACTATAAGAAACACATATTTTATCTGAGTTTATAGAGAATTATGCTCTATGTCATGTAACATTCATATAAATATCCACATGAACACAAATAAGAGTAGTATTTAAATAAAATGTAATTTCACTTAGACAAGAAAAATTAAGAATTCTTTCTTTTGTAAACTAAGGAATGACATCAATTATTAATGATATCATTGATACCATAAAATTCATATAATTTATCATATTTAGAACAAAAATTTCTCTCATTTGTTTCGATTTTATGAGTTTAACTACTGTAACTGACAGAAGTGGCCACGTAGTAATTAAAACTATATTAATTTAATTGATATTCTTCCTGGGGAGCTAGTCCTTGATCATTAAGCATTGCTACTTTAATAACATTTTAATCACTTGTAACTCAAGTCTTCATCACAATTCTATATATAAATCACTACATTATCATTGGAAATTACTGAAAACCAACATGAAGCCATCAAATTCTAAGTCCTATTTATATAATGAACAGTATCTTCAAGCTGGTGCTTGTGAAGTCCTTTTTGTGAAGCAAATATTTCATGGCTAAGGGTTTCTCAGACAAATTATTTTTAGCTTTCTACCTTTGCCAGTCACAAATATTGAAGGATCTACCAGCAAGGACCTTTCTAGATATTCATAATCTTACAGTTCTAGTTTC
>NW_004524823.1:1498834-1521091 GCF_000260255.1 Octodon degus
TAGGTATCATGTTACTTATTAGTTAATACAATATATATCAGTTAATAGTCACAGATGTTACAGTCAATACTCTGGATATGCAAGAAATTTCACATGCCTACAATTCCCCAAAATATTTCAAAATTTGAGATTGAGAAGATTCTCAAGACCTGCATGCACACTGTGTGCACGCCTGTGCTCCATGTCCCATATGCTGCACCCCATACAATAGGAAAATGCATAGGAAAAATGATAGAAAGTGATTGAACAATCTCTTTCATATCAAAGTCAAGGCACAAATTATGGTGTCTTTTGGGGGTTTCCTTTGTCCAGTGTGACCATATTTCTCCTTTATAATTGATGTCAGAATAAAATATTAACAGACATAAAGCTGGATAATTCTAGGAGATAAAGGGACTACTACTAAGCTTGCCAGACTTTAGTAACTAAGAAAAGAGTGAAAGGGTCTGCATCTTTTATGGACTGCAGGAAATTTAGCTCGAAGGAAGAGTAGAGCAACTGTAGATGGACATGTGCGTTTTCATGCATCCTAGTGATCCTGGACATACACAGTTGGGGTGAGACAGAGGCAAAGACAGGGAAATGGGAAACAGGCAAAAAGAGAAATGCTACCAATGATACTGCCAAACAATACTGACTTGAAGTTTATAAAGAAGTGCCTAAAATGGAATATATGTTTAGTACTAAAAAGAAATGAGATTTAGAACTAAGAAATGGCCCAGGGAGATGGCTCAGTAGAATAAGTGCTTGCCTGGCAATTGCAAAGTCCTGAGTTCAAATCCCTGGTTTCACCAAAAAATAGAACTAAGAAATGATATGCAGGAAATCTAAATATAGTGCTAGGTAAAATAATCCTCAATGGAATATTACTCAGCTATAAAGAAAGATAAACTCTCAGTTTTTATAGGCAAATGGATGCAACTAGAGACCATACTCATAAGTGACATAAATCAGATTGACATGTGTAAACATTATTTTGTCTCCCTAGTATAAGAACCTGAAAGAGTAAATAAAATCCAAGAGGTTCAATAGATATAGTAAAATGTATAGGTTATTCAAAGGGAAGGAACTGTGATAAGGAAAAGGCAAAAAGAAAAGAGTAGAAAACAAAAAAGGAAGGAAAGAAATAAAGGAAGGAAGGGAGGAAGAGAACAAGAGAGAAAGGCAGGGAGGAAGGGATGGAAAACTATATATGTACATATACAGGATAACTTGGATAATTTTACTGCTGATTTCTACTAGTCTATTGAAAAGAATAGCTGATGATATTTTTTTTCTTCTTTTTCATTTTTTTTCCAATTATGAATGCTTATTTCTAGTAATCTGAACAACTAACTTGAAGTTAACACTATGCTATGTATCAAGCATTAGTGTTCCTATTTGGTCAGTGAAATTCTGTGTCATTTCTAGTATTTTAAAACTATTTTTACTTCTATTTAAACAATGTAGAATGCAAAAAATTATATAATTCTAGAAAATGCACTTTGTTTCAAATTTAATAGTATATTGATTAAAATTATGTTTTATAGAGTATTAAATATTGAAACACGTTTAAAAAATAATCCAATCTGAATAACCTATATCTTGTGATTCTAACAATATGACATTCTGGAAAAAGCAAAACTATGGAGAAAATGAAAGTATTAGTGTCTCAGTTGGGTTTAAGAGGGATGATTAAGTAGGAAACGCTGTTCAGGGAGTGATGGAAGCCGTGATGTGCAATACTGTATTGAGTTCTCCAGGCCATTAAGCATGTGTCTAAACCAATAGAACGTAAAGCACGAACACTGACCCTTAGTGTAAAGTACAAACATTGGGTAATAATGCCGTGTCCATGCAGGTTCACTAGTTATCACAAATGTACCACTCAGGCCAAAGAGATTGATATTAGAGACAGCTATGGAACTGGGGGCCTCTTTGAAAATCTCTGGGCTTTTCTTCCAATTTTGTTGGAATCTAAAACTGTTTTTTAAAAAGTTCTTATTAATAAAATCACTCTTGAAGAAGTAGACAATGCTTCATTCCATACATAAAGGTAAAAAAAAAAAAAAAAAGACCTAAGTAAGGCATCCATTCAAAAGACTTTGTCAATACTTTTGCATATTATGTACAAAGAGTATTAAGTTTTAGCTTTTATTAAAAGAGAAATTCTCATTGGGAGACAGTTTTTCATGTGTATTTTGCATTTGTACATTGCACTTAGAGAATCACTGACAGCTTTTTCTAAAAATTACCTTTTCTCTTTTTTATTAGCTTCTTTTCCTTTCTTTCTTTCTTTCTTTCTTTCTTTCTTTCTTTCTTTCTTTCTTTCTTTCTTTCTTTCTTTTTTTTTTTTTGGCAGAACCAGGGATTCAACTCAGGCCCTTGTGCTTGCCAAGGAAGCACTTACTCTATTGAGCCATCTCCCCAGCTCCTAAGTTTTTTTGTTTGTTTTTTTTTTTTTTAGCAGTAAACATCATTAGAAAGGGTAACATATTTTCTGCTGCATTATTGATCATCCCTCTAACAAAGGTAGTGCTTCTCTTCCAAGCAAATGATGAGTAAATTTGCTTTTAGTACATTAGAAAATATTTAATTCCCCTAAAATTACTCAGCTGACACAAATCTGCCACCTATGCAGAATCTGCATGGGCCACGTCCCATCACCCTGTGGAGCATGAGCAACAAAGAAAACTGGCGTTCATGTAAGTTTCTGGTTCTTTGTTATGCTACAAGCATTAATAACACAGTTCTTCATCTCTGAACTCAGAATCCACAACACTGCAAGAGGCTACTTTATGAGCTTACAAATCAGGTAAATATTTTAGGTCCTTTTTAATTACTGACATTTCCAGTAGGATTTATTGCAAAATTTAATTGGAGTCCTAAAAGCTTTTAACTTACCTGTAAAATGTGGTCCTATTAGGCTCTTGACATGGTAGGATATAACCCCCACGGATATGTAGGTTTATTTTATCAAATGGAGCTGAAAATTCATGCGATGCTCCTCTGACACCTATATCTTGGCCCTAGACATGAGAGGGATGGACAGAACAGTGAGGGGACTCTGTGGCAATGTGGCTACCCCGCAAGGACGTATTTTGAAATCAGATGCTGCACTTTTCAATATAAGAGATATCACAAGCACAAACATTATTTCAAGAATTCCTGTTCTTCAAATTCTAGTGCAATATAGGACTTCATAACATCTCTGCAAGTACTTTCCGGCGCTTTATTTGTGTGGAGCTAACCAGCAGAAATAGTGTGCTGTTTGAAAGGTCACAAAGGCAGTTCTTGTGCCTTCTGCTTGGAAGGACTGAATTGCTTTTAATGATCATTTTGCTAAAGCAATCAAGGACAATGACCTTTTTAAATACAAGGTACACTTTCCATGTTTATTTACTAAAAGCAATCAATGATAATATAGCAAACTATTGGAAAATAAATTAACTTGCTTTCCTTGTGTGTTCATTTGATTTTGCTATAAAGAGCAAGAAATATTTCATTCCTTTTAAATGGAAAATAGACAGATGTGTCTTTGATTACAGCAATGAGTAATCAAATGCATATCTATTTCTCAATTTGCCAGAATCCTTCAAATACTTACTGTGTGATAGTCAAACCACCGAGCATTAGGGACATAGCCTTCTACAGTATCCACATACTGGAATTTAAAGATATAATCATTAAAATCACATCAGCTCAAATGTTATTTTATGAGTAAAATAGGTAGCAAGACTTACAGGCTCTAGTACAGGAGTAACCATGAAGGCTGGCCCCCACAAGAACTGTTTGTATATATCCCACGTCGGCTTTTCATTGAAAAACCTTCACAAAATAAATACAAATGAAAATGAAATCAGAGAAATTTTTCCCTCCAGAACACTATAAGATGTTTATGTAAATCACATTTGGAGATGTGTGCATCTGTGGGCTCAAATAACAACCAAATGCTGAAATATTAAGAACAATGTTATAACTTAGAGTGGAATAGTGCGTTACGTGTAAATCTAACCTAAGATGGGGCACATTAAATCAATGTACAAGAGAGCAGTGAAAAGCAAACCCAGTTCAATCACCTTGCAGACTGGTTTGTGACGGTGGGTGCTCACGTGAGCCTGACGTAGAACATGATCAAAAACTTAAGAAGCAAAATTTGGAGACTCTGTGGAAGAGGATTGTAAAGCTTGTTGTAAAAAATGTTGCTTTGGTAACTTTAACAAGGAATTCACTAATCTTACTTAAATTGGAGCTCTTTGGTATTGTAAAGCTTGACATACATTAAGAGATTCCCAAATATAGATGAAAAGGGACACCAAAAAAACAAAAATTTTAGGTAGTTTGAGAATAAGCAATTTTAAATGCTCATATTTCTTTTCCTTTAAAATGAGTGATTTTTTTAAAAATGTGTATTGGGTGGCTTATTTTAATTATATTTGTATCTGACATCAATACTAAATTAGCAGATTGCTAAATTTACTCTTCCATGAACGTGTCCTGAACCAAAGGCAGCGGCATGCGTACAGGACCCGAATCTGCACAGTTAATAATAGTGCTTCTCTCCGGAGACACAGCCCAGACTGGGCAGTGCAACAGTACGGGGATGCTACTGCGGATGAAAGCAATCAAGATGGAGCTGTACATGAAAAAGTAAAGGGATCAGCAAAAAGTTATCAGAAATACAGAATGGATTAGGCAACTGGAATGTCTTTTAAATCAAAGAAAAGGTTTGTTATTTCTTTTTAACTAGGTATCTTATTACATTATTTAAAAAGCCAAGGAGATAGCTCAGGAGCATAAGTGCCTGCTTGGCTAACATAAGGTCTTGAGTTCAATTCCCTGGTTCTACAAAAAAAAAAAAAAAAAAAAAAAAAAAAGTAAAGAAAAGAAAAAACAAAAACAAAAAGCACAGAATATATGAAATGATCAATTTAAAATTTTGCTACATTTATTTGCATACTGTTTCTTTAATTTGAGTAAATATTTGCTGATTTCACTGAATATAAATAATGAAACTTGAGAAATCACCTTATTTAATTATAATAGATGGCATGTAAGAAGCAAAACCCTTTTTGATTATTAAGTGTTTTATTGTCATTGTAATTTTTATTGTTACTGAATTTGACTAAGAATTTGTATCAGCCTTAAAAATAGAAAACAACATACAAAAATATTTCTGAAGATGCTCCATGGAATAAAATTTTCAAGAGTTTTTCATATCACGTTGAGATATGAAGGTAGTTTCTGTAAAAGAAATTTCTACAGAGAATATTTAAACTGTTGAGTGTCCTATTAACCTATCTCTGTGAAAGGTAATATTGTTTCTTGCAGTGAGGCATCTGTATTTAGTAGATTTATTTAAAGACATTAAAATCTCAATTAATGCAAAATAAAATTTTAATTTTGTGCAAGATTTTTTTTAAACTCTCAAGGTAACAATGTATGTAAAATGTTTAGAATAATGTCTAATATATAATAGTTATTACAAATAACTAAGTAATGGGTCTCATATACTAATAGGAATACTAGTCTATTTATTCATAGAAACACTTATGTAAGCACATTTTTCACCCAAAATGTATACTGAAATACCAATGAACATATTACAATACAGAAAATTAATTTTTAAATAAATGTAAGTAATTCATTCTGCTAAGAAAAGTCATTTTGAAACTTACTCGTGTAAAAGAGGTCGGATAACAGTACCACCGTTAGCATGAATTTCATGCAGTTGTGTATAGAAATAGGGTAGTAATGTATATCGAATCTCTAGAACATTCTTTGCCATTTGCGCAAAGGTTTCATTCCAGGAAACAGGATCTTGTCTCTAAACAAAACACAATGAAATAAATTGTTTCATTTAAATCATAATATTCAAATATTTATCCAGAGAATAAAAACTAGAAAATTTTATTTCACTGTTTTATGTTATATGTCTTCAGATAAAATCTTATGTTTCTATCTTATCACATGAAGTGTGAAGGCATAATAATGAATTAATGTTTTAATAAAAAAACTACAGACAAAACTCATGGCTTGATTTAGGTTAGATGAACGTATACAATAAGTAGTTTATATCTTAACACATAACAAATCCTTTGTCATTTTAGGTGATAACCAGTGTTGAATTAAGAGGCTGATGGGAGAAATGATACAATATGTTACATAAGGATGGATTTGAATAATGAGGTACATACAAATCTCATCATTTTAGCCCAGAATGAATCCTCTTGAATAGTGAAGAGAGGATGGTAGCAAAGGGTCCATAGTACAAAAATTGCACAATATGGGACCAGGGAGATAGCTCAGTGGAATAAGCACTTCCCTGGCAAGTGCAAGAGCCTCAGTTTAATCCCTGGTTCCACCAAAAAAAAAAAAAATTGCACAATAGTACACCATGTTGAATGAAAGAAAAGATATGTTGCAGTCTGCTCTGTAATACACATTTCAGGCCAAAGACTGCCACTGATAGTAGAGGATTAAAGCCTATTAAAATGACAGTAAATATATTAGTTAATAATAGAAGGAAAAGGGAATGATATTTTATGTTTTAATTTATACTGTGGACACAAAGCTACCTCATGACTCCAAGAAGAAACTTACTCAATATTTTTATTTATACTAAGTGGTTCTTTTATAAGCTATGTCTATTTATGAAGTTCACAACTATTCTAGATTTGGGGAATAAGAAAGTTCAAATGTTGATTGAGTGTCATCACTGGTACACATGCTTTTAGGTTACATAAAGATTTTTTTCAATCCTGAAGAAATAGTCCGACTGATGACTACAATCTGAAAATCTCCTCCTCCATATACTTGTATTGATGGTTCTCTCCCACTCAGATCTCTTTTTGGATGTCTCTCATCCAAGGTCTTTTTAACACTTTGAAAAACCAACCCCCACCCCAAGACTCTGTAATTTGCTTGTCTACTACTATATTTTTATCTCAAACACATTTAATAAAATCAGATGTATATGTGTGTACTTACATAATATACATACATGTGCACACATATAATATATAATTGTTCTTTATCTCAAAGTCTCCCAACAATACCTGAACCATTATCAGAAAGACTTAGTTCACATTTGATAGTAGACTTTCAAACAATATGAATTAATCTCTTTTCATGCTTGCATTGATTTATTTCTTGCTCCCTCAATATTATAATTTTAAAATTCTATTGCCATCAATTTCCTACTAAAATAATCTTACTTTGCACACTCATGTCTCTACTGCCCAACTTTCAAATCCTTCCTGTATGTGGTCTCCTTTGGATTTGTGTCCTTGTACTTTGACTCTTTCCAAAATCATTCTTTTCTTTTACTACAACTAAATGTTGCCACGGGGGGGGGGTACAAAGTTTGGAGAGTACTTCATGAGCTCCATCATGCAGTAACTCTGGCTAGATTCTGCCCTTCAGATATTTTGTATTCCACCATCTCATCACATGCAGTTTGTTAATATATCTTTACATTCTTTCACTCAGGGCCAGTGTCAAAATTTTACCACTTGGTAAGATACTTCTTCCAACTGTTCAATATTTTCTATACTGTCCCATATCACTCAAAACTAGCTGCCAAATTCTTTGTTCCACACACAGAAACTAATTCTTTCATCATGTTCCTTGTATTGTTTCTCATTTTCTCAAACCATTGTTTTCATATTTGCCTCCTAATTCTACAAATAGAATTTCTACAAATGACTTTTGCTGCCAATCACTTAGTTTGAAACTAGTTTATTTGTTGTACTGTTTCACTTTGAAAGAAGTTTCAAAGGCAGATAATTTTTTCCCTTATTCTTCCAACATTACATAAAACAACTACATTACATATGCCAGCTAACCAAACTATGGGCCTCTAAATGTAGTGTAACATATTTTAAGTTAGAAAATTCTCAAAATGATGACTAAAGAATCTTTCACAAGTATAAAGTGATTGAAAACATTCATTTGGAAGTCAGCCGGGTCAGATTCACGAAATACAAAAAGGTTACTAGGGGAAAGGATTAGAAGTAAACACAATCATTACGTACTCTAGTGAAGGCAATGTTGTGATTTCTGGAATATGGATAAAATGCACCAAGTTGTGTCCACCGAGCACAGAGATGATACTCTGAATTGTTGAAGAAACCGCAGATGTCTGCTCCAGTCTGAAAGATAGTATGTTCAGTTAAATTTGCACAGTATATTTCTTAATATTTATAAATGATGAAAACAGAAGAAATAGATCTACTTACATATGATATTCCAAAGAGACTAAATTCCATCATACCTAAAATAATTGGAGATAATATTACAAACGTATTTCTTCATAAATTTTAGTTTTTAATTCAATTAGTAAAGATATTCAAATATAAAGTATAACTCAATAAATCAGTTTTCAGACTATTAATATAGTGTACTCAAGTATCACTTCTTGCAATAATTATATTTTTTAGTTCTTAGTATGTATACTATTCATAAAAAATCCTACAGATTCTATAGCCACAATATTTATGACTTTAAGTTTAACATATCAATATTTGATGGAAAGTACCGGTTCCATGTTATGCCTAGGATGTTTTATATTCAGACAGATAGTGAGGTTAAACCCAACTGCATATGTTGTAGTGTAATAATAAGCTTCTCTTCTGAAGGATAACAACCTAAGTTTGCAGACCAAAAATTAGAGGAATAGAAGGGCTGCAAGGACAGCCTACGTTTTGACACTAGCTTTTCAAAATCAGTGAAGACTCAGGACATAGGAGAACCTATACTGTAACATCATGTAACACAGTTGTGTCCCAAATTTTCTGATCAAGGAGATTATGGGGCCTCAGAGCAATGTGATTGAGGATATAGAGTGTGCCTATGGTGAGAAAACATTCTCTCAGGCTTTCACAGAGAGCAAATTGGTCAAACAATGGCTGTGACTCATCCACATGGCTGACACTGACAAAGGATCTGCAAACTATGGTACAGGGTTGCAGGATAAATCCTGAGGGTACTTGACTGATCTTATCAGATACAAAAGCTACATTTCTTATTATATAGGTTTTGCTTTATCTTGGTATTAACCATCCAGCAGAAAAGTATAAAAACGAGGTATATAAAGTAAAGCCATATTAATATGCTGAGCCGTGTAAGGTTCAAGTCAACAACTTCTGACATTGCCAGTCCTGCAGATAACCCACTACTATTGTGGACTGCTGGACTGTGTCGGATTGTTTTGCTGAATTTACACACCCACAGTATTTTGATGGCAATGGAATACACATCTCTGACATGACTAAATAAAAAAAGGGGATACAAAGGAAGGACCATTTTGCATCTGTGTATACAGAATAGGTAGGATAGATATACAGCTACTTTTGCTTCATTCAATGAGAAAAAAGAGTTGTACTAATAGTGTTTGGACATGATATCATGTCTGCATCTTTTACTATGGATAACAACTAAGAAGACAATAATGTACAGTGTTTTAATTATTGAAACTGTCCTATTAATCAATCTTGAAACTGTCTCATTGCTATTTTTTTCTCAGTAAAATTAATTTTTAAAAAATTTAGATCACACATCTATTTTGAATACATAATAGAATAAAATACTAGCAGTTATCCATTTCATTTTTGAAAACAGAGACCATTTCTAAAATTAGTTAGCCATGGCTATTAAATTAATTATATTTCTTCAATAAAATCCTCTAGGAAATGATCAGTTCCATCAAACAGAATGAATGGGATTTCCCCGATCTTATTTTTTAAGAATATTTCTACATCTTGCTGTCTTTGATAGTATCATTCATAAAGAGACTTAAATACTAGACATCAAATAAAAAAGTTTTTTTCACTTTAAAATAAGATGTTATTTACCATTTATATTTAAAAAAATTCACAATGTATTTGTTAATGTTTCCTTAAGCCACTGAGCTATTTCCCCAGCTCTGCTTATCTTCTTTATCCTCTCTAGGTGTTGTCTTTCCCAGTTCCTGTTCTTTTCAAACAGAAAACTTTGGAAAAAGAACAGGAGATAGCTTTTCTAAAAACATAATCAGTTGTTAGACTCTACACACTATTTTCGATCCTGCTTCCTATAGTATGTGCTTTACAAGAGGCCCTGTGCTATAAAATATTACATCAAAGGATCATGAAGTTTATGAGTTAACATCACAAAATGTGAAAACTTGATAGAAAAACCTACACAAATAGATACAGGTAATGTTTCTTACATACCAATGATTGATTTGTCCATATTGTCCCAATTTGCATAGTTGTCTCCAAGCCAGTGCCCTGCCCAACGTCCAGCAGTAGGATACGTGGAACGGGAAATAACAATCCCTCTTTTGCCAGTTGTCTTTCGAATTGCACTATGATAGATGAAGTAGTATTTTGGGTTTTTATACAAGACATTTTCTTCAACTAGATAATTTTTGCCAAGGGAATAATCAATAATTTATTAACATTTTTATTTTATAACATCTATTGTTTTAGGAAAGTAATGTTGGTTGAGGGCTGTTTTTCTCCAATATTATGCTCTAATAAGGCTAATAAAGGGTAAACTTGGGTCATTTATAGTAAAATTGGCGGCTGCTAAGTCCATAATGCTAAGTGAAATGCACCACACAGAAGGAGGAGTACGGCATGATTTCTCTTATGTGAGACAGAAACTAAGAAACGTGGAAATAAGCTTTGACAGGATGGGAAAGGGTTTTTAGCAAGGGCAGGAAAATTATCAAGAATATATTTATGTAGATTTAAGGAGAATGTAATTTATATGAGTCACAAATGTATACCAACAATTAAAAAATAATTAAAACATGTTTAACTAAGAAGACATTGTTGAAAATAAAATTCCTCACTCTTATAAAGGACTAGAGTTTCTATTTTCAGACCTAGTGAAAAAGTCTATGACCATCAGTGAAGTAATAATTTTTCACTTAACTCATCTGTTTAAATTTGAACAATTTAACTAAACCAAGAATACATTGTTGAAGAATTTTTATTTGTACTTTAAAATTCCAGTGATCTAGAAAGCTATACTCTCTAATAAGGTGACCACTAACAGCCTCTTATTTCATATTCAATTATCACTAAAAAATAAATAAGTTTTTAAATTCCAACTCACTAGCTACATTGCTCAACAGCCTTGTATGATTCATGGATATCACAGCAGAGGTCAAGAATTACAGAACATTTATACCACTGCAGGATATTTGCTTGAACAGAGCTAATAAATACTTGATAGAGAACAGTCTGTCCATTACTATTGGTCTCACAAAGTAATGTGTTTAAAGTGAAGATTAGCGTGATCTTAATTTGAGAGGATCAAGAGCAATCTGAGAAACTCTACCTTGTCAGTAACAGATTTAACTAATAATAATAAGCATGCTTTAGCATGCTTAAATTTTCATTAGTGACATCTAATTATGTTATTTATATACTTTATTTGACTCTATTCCTTGAGAACCTCCTATCTGACAGGCATTGTACTATGATTGTGTGGGAGAACAAAGTTAAAAGGCCCATGAATTCTTGTTTAAATAAGATGAAAATTTTAAAAAAATGAAAATCTATATGACAGATAAATAGAAACACATTTTGTCTAATAAAAGTGAAGGGAAAGGTGAATTATATAGTATAATTGGGAACAAAAAGAGTACCAGGACAATTACATAGATAGTATTAAAGGCAAGTCCTGAAAAACAAAACAAAATGAGAGAATAATTGTGAATACTTCTTACTCATATGTAGGTTTTGCTTGTGACCACCCATACAGATTATGAACATCGTAATGTAGAACTGATGTTCCATCGCTAAGTATCTGCTCAGTTTCCATGCACAGAGTTCTGAAATGTAGCCCTTCATATCTTTTTGTAAGTTCTGGAGAAAATGAATAAGAAATAATTTAAGTGCCCCGCTTTGAAAAGTGTATCTCATAACTATATATCCTTTTGAAATTTTACATTAATGTATCTTTTTGATTCACACAATATTTACACATTAAAAGATACAATGTGATGCTTTGTTTGATTCATGTATATACTAAGTACTAATCAACTCAGGTAAGAAACATCATTATCTTAAGATTTTTTCATTTCTTCTAAGTATTTTGAAATATATATCCGTTATTAGTGGTTATGTACAACCTACTCTAGAAAAGAATGACAGAAATTATTTCAAAGACCATTGTGCCCATTGATATATTCCTTGGACAAAGAAATTAATCTTATTAAATTAACCAATTCATAAAAATTATTAATGCTTCACCATTTATATAATTCTCTGATTACAAATGAGCATATTAATCTGTAATTCTAAGTACTGTCACTTTGTATGTTAGATTTTTATAGGTGTTTTGTTCTGTTCTGTCTTGTTTTGTTTTGTTTTCGGTATGAGAAACCAAACTCAGGGCCTTGCACTTGCCTTGTGAGTGCTGTGCCACAGAACTACATCCCTGGCCTACTTCGAATGTTAGTAACCTGGTTTCAAGATAAGCAAAAAAGTAATAAAATTTTGCACATTTCCCTAGCTAAAATGAATAAACCTCTATTGAGATGATCATGTAGTTTTTGCCCTTGGCTTTGTTATTGCATTTATTGATTTTTATTGCATTTTTTAATTTGCATATGTTGAAGCATCCCTGCATTGCTGGGACCAAGTGAACTTGGTCATAATACATAATCTTCTTGATGATTTGTTCTTTGCCAATACCTTACTGAGAGTTTTTGCATCTATGTTGATTAAGGAGTCTGCTCTGTAACTCTCTTTTTGGTTGAGTCCTTCTCTAGTTTTGGGTATTAATGTAAGGCCTGCATCCAGGAATAAGTTTAGGCATATTAGTTCTCTTCCAGTATCATTTGAGAGTTTCAAGGAATAAGGGCATTGGATGTTCTCTAAGGTTTGGTAGAATTCAGCAGAGAATATACCAAGACATGGGCTTTTCTTTGTTTGTAGCTCGTTTTTTAATTCTTCAATGTTATTGACTAATATTGAGTTATTTAGAAATTTTATATCTTCATGATTCAGCTTTGGTAATTCATATGTATTTAAGAATCTATCCATTTCTGAGTTTTCCATCTTTTCAGAATATAGGTTTTTGAAGTGGGTATTACTGATCTTCAGTATTTCTGCAAGACCCACTGTGACTTCAATCTTTCCTTTTTGCAGGAAAAAAATTGCATAAATTGCACAAATTAGAAGTAATTTAAGCAATACTGGCTGAGGATTTGTCTAATTTTGTTTAATTTTTCAAAGAAACAACTCTTTAATTCATTGATTCCTTATATTGTTTTCTTAATTTTAATTGCATTAATTTCTGGTCTGGTGTTTGAAATTTCCATCCCTTTATATACTTTGGGTTTGCCTTTTTCTTCTCTTTTGAGTTTGCTCTGTTTTCCAGAGGCAGGAATTCACTACTGGAAATTTCCCTCATAGCACTGCTTTCATTGCATCCCATAAGTTTCAATATGTTATACTGACATTACCATTCAGTTGTTGAAATTCATTAACTTCTTTCTTTAATTTCATTTGTGGCCCTCAGTTTTCAAGAGGATATTATTTTATTTCCATGTATTTATGACGTTCTTGTGAGGTTTCTTGCCATTGATTTCCAGTTTCGTTGCAACAGGGTCTTATATTATACATAGGATAATTTCATTTCCTTTGCATTTACTTAAGCATATCCTATGAGTTATTGCCTGTCTATTTTGGAGAAAGATTCATGTGCTGCTGAGAAGAATATATATTTTGTTGTTGTGTGAAACCCTCTGTAATTTACCCACTAAATCCATTTGTTCAAAGGTTCGGTTCAGATTTAGTATTTCTTTATTGATTTTTGTGTAGTTGACCTGTTTATTTGTGGCAGTGTTATACTGAGATCTCCCTATGTATTAGTGTTTATCTAATATTTTATATCCATTAGTGCTTGTTTGCATAGTTGGGTGCACTGACATATGGTGCATATATATTTATGATTGTTATCCCTTCTGTTGTATTGTTCTCTAATAATTACGCAGTGGTCTTCTCTGTCTTCTCCAATCTGTCTTGGCTTGAAATCTACTCTATCTGCAAATAGAATAACTACCTCTAACGTTTACTCAGTTCCTGTCACACAGGATATTATTTTCCATTTTTAATTTTCAGTCTGTGAAATTTTTCTTGAGTTAATCTGTTTCTGTATGAAGCATAGTGTTTGATCATGTGTCTTGATACATTCTGAAAATCTGTTTCTTTTGATTAGAGAATTAGGACCACTCACATTGATGGCTACAACTGATATGCATTGAGTTATCCTTGTAATATTATTTCCTTGTCATTGGCTAACTTTCTTTCCCTTCTGCTTAACTATTTGCCTAGCTGGATGGATTCATTCTATTTAAGTTGTTGGAATTGGTGTCTCCATTGCCTCTTTCTAGTATATTCTTCATAATTTTTCATCACTGGTATGG
Organism: Octodon degus; assembly: GCF_000260255.1. Lineage (NCBI taxonomy): Eukaryota > Metazoa > Chordata > Mammalia > Rodentia > Octodontidae > Octodon > Octodon degus. The sequence continues at coordinate 1,513,242 of NW_004524823.1, forward strand.
TGATCATGAACTTCTTCAGGTGTTCTTTATTAGGGACATGTTTTATTTCCCTATCAATTTCAAAAGATAATTTTCAAGGTACAACAACCTTGACTGCAGGTTGATTTTTTTAAAGATTGAAGAACTGTACTCCAAGCTCTCCTTGACTCAATGATTTGTGTTGAGAAGTCTAATTTCCTTCAGAAGTAATTTCTTTCTTTCCCAAAACATGTGCTAATATTAAGTTCTTGTGTTGAATTTCTTGAATATTGAAAATTATGTATTTTTTGTGCGGTTTATTTTTTCTGATAATAACTAATCAAATTATTTTCTCATGATTTGGGAAGTTTTATGCTATTAATTCTGTGAACAGGTTTTTCATGTCCTTTGTGTTTAGTCTAATTTTTCATTGATTCCAATTGACATTATATTCTTCCCATCATCCTCCAGGAGTGAGACTGATTTTTCATGATCCCTTGCTACTTTTAAGGAATCTTTCATTTGATGATCACTAAACACAGCTTTGTCTTCCAGATGCAATATTTTGTCTTTACATGGGTTCATTGTGTTGTTTATTCTCTCAGTAGAATATTTAATCTCCTGGATATATGTTTGTATCTGTTTTATGTTATCAGTTCTTTCTTACGTTGAGCATTCATGTTTTCTCTAAGTGTCTCTGTATTTATATATATCTACTCTAGATTCACGGATCATTTCTTCTATATGGTCAGTAATTCTTGTCTCTGTGTTTATGTCTGATTTGTTTTTAATCTAGATATTTATTCATTGGTTTCATTATTTCTGCTGCTACTCCTTCATAAAACTCAGGTGAGATGCTTTATAATTCCTCTATCTTAATTCCTTCAGCTTGATTTAGGCAAATTGAGTGTTATAGATTAAATCTTGCTTATATGTTTTTTAATTTGTTATTTTTCATTGTATTTATTTGTTTTCTGCCTTTTTAGTAAATGGTCCTGGGAAAGATGGCAGGGCACATATTAAAGAGTAAGCCTAAAATCATGTTTCTCTCTCTCATCATGCACTAAGCCAAAGTCAAAATGGATCAAAGATCTAAACGTTATAACAGAAATACATAATCTGTTAAAAGATAAATTTTATAAAACTCTTGAAGACATACATATGTCTTTGTAAGACTGAATGAACAATACGCAGTCAAGAAGAACATATTAGAGTCAATAATTAATATCTTATAATTCTAAAAAGCCTTTGCACAGCAAAAGAAACCACAAATACAGTAAAGAAGCAACCCACAGAATGCAAAATAATTTTAACTGCCTATGGAACACAAAAAAGACACCCCTTCCCAATTTAAAATCTTAGCCCAAAAATAGGAATCTAAAATTAATATACATTTCTAAGACAAAAAGTACATAGAGCAAATTAACATATGAAAAAATGTTCAACATTACTAGTCATTCACAAAATATAAATTAAAAGCACTGAGATACTTGTCACTCCAGAAGGAATAGCTATCCTCAGAAAAGTCAACCAATAACACATGCTCATAGGGCTGTGGGAGAAGAGGAACCCTTGTCCATTGTTGGTGGGAGAGTCAGTCGGGGCAAACAATGCAAATCAGTAGGGAGAGTTTTCAGAAAACTCAGAAATAGAGGTGCATTACACACCATATTCCTCTTCTTGGTATTTTCTTAGAAGATTTAGAAAAGTATCATATCACAGGGATACATGCACATGCACGTTAACAGCAGCACAATTTATAAGAATTAATATTGGAAACACCCCATATACTCATCAAGTGCTGAATAAATAAAGAAAAAAATTTATATACAATGAACTATTGCTTTGCCATAAAAAAGGATAAACTTAAGACATTTGTAGGTGCATGGATGCACCTTGAGACCATGCTGTTAAGTAAAATAAATCATACACGTCATTAAATATTGCATTGCTTCTCTCTTGCAAAAACTAAAATCACACATAAGGAGAAAACCAGATGATAGATATCAGGAGGTAAGAAAATAAATTGAAATAGGGAGGGGAACAAGGGAAGGAGCAAGAGGAACAAGGGAGGGAGTAAGGGGAAGGAAAGGAATGGAAAATTGAAAAAGAAGTTTACGTTTTATGGAAAAGAAAGGTTTGCATTAATATTGTTTAGGCAAGATATAATGTCTGCATCTTGTCCTCTGAATAACTACTATAAAGGCAATAATATGCAATGCATTAATTATTGTAACTGTCCTACTAATGTGTTTTGAAACTGTTTCATTGCTATTTTACTTTTTGCTCATTAAAATGAATTCAAAAAATAAAAATTCAATATTTCAAGAAAAAAATAAAAAGGTTATGGAGGAGAAAACAATGGCAAAGCTTTTCTGAATGGGAATCAGAGGAGAAGTTGAAGGGTGGGGAGGAGAATGGAGGAAAAAAGAATTCAGAAATTCTATATACAGATATAAATTTCCTGTGATGAATGTGATCAATAAGAATGACATATAGTAATAAAAAATAAGGTTTAAATGCATAAATGAAAATCTTTTTAAAAACAATTTTAATTAAAAGTGTTATTTTAAGTCTTGCAAGATTTTGAATGTTGTCCCAAATTTTCTGATCAAGATTATGGGGCCAAAGAGGAAAGTGATCGATGATGTAGAGTGTGCCTAAGGAGAGTCACATGGAGAGAAAACATTCTCTCAGGCTTTCACAGAAAGCACATTGGTCAAGCAATGGCCGTGACTCATCTACATGGCTGACACTGACAAAGGATTTACAAACTGTAGTACAGAGTTTCAGGTTATATCCTGAGGAGATTTGACTGTCCTTGTTAGATACAAAGTTACATTTCTTGTTATATAGGTCTTGCTTTATCTTGGTCTTAACCATCCAGCCAAAAAGTATAAAAATGAGGTATGAAAAGTAAAGTCACATTAATACGCTGAGCTGAAAAAGGCTCAAGTGAACAACTTCTGACATTGCCAGTCCTATGGAAAACCCACTACTCTTATGGACTACTGGACTTTATTGGATAATTTTGCTGAAATCCTGCACCTACAATATTTAAATGATAATGGAGTACCCATCTCTGACAAAACTAAACAAAAAGGGGATATAAATGAAGGACCATTTTGTAGTGAAATCTATGTCTATATCTATATCTATCTATGTATTTATCTATCTATATCATAGTTGGAATAGATATACAGCTACTTTCTCTTAATTCAAAGAGAAGAAAGGTTTGTACTAATAGTGTTTGGACAGTATATCATGTCTGCATCTTGTACTATGAGTAGCTACTATGAAGACAGAAATATTCAATGTCTTAATTATTGTAACTACCCTGCTAACCTGTTTTGAAACTTCTCATTGCTATTTGTTTCTCAATAAAATTAATTTAAAAAATGATTTTGAGAAAACCAAAGCAAAAATATCAAGTTTAGAGTTGTCTTCACATGAATAAGAAATGGTTTTTTTTTGTTATTTTCTCCTCTAAATAATGTAAAATACTATTGATAATAGGTCAAAGTGTGGCACAGTATGAAGGTATGCTGTAAAAGTGAAAAATATAAACCTCATTCTCTGAAGGTGTATAGAAACTGATTAATGAATAATAATAAAAATAATGATAACATAATTATACCTGGAAAATAGGGTGGATAATTTAGCTCCTGATTTCTGCATTGGTTAGTAACTGATCCATTTACAAAACTTGATGGTTCATTCATATCCTTAGAGAGAGAAAAAAAAATTATTTTAGAAAACTTAGAACCTATGTTCTGCAAAGAACTAATTCATAGAACAAATATATTGAAATGGCTTTAAAATATTATATGTACTTAGTGTTTTAAAAAGTTTAATAATATAAAATATAGTGTCATTAAAAAATCTAATTCAGGGTATTCATGCTTAATTTTTGCATGCTATTTCTCTTCCAAGAAGCACAATGTCATTTTTAAATGTTATTTTTAACTTTGTGGTAGGCAACAAAATAGATTAACTTTTATATTTCCAAGACATATGAGTTAGGATGGAAAAAATACAGTGAAAGCTGCAATCTGATTTTGGTGAGCGAGAATTCCAAATCTGCGAAGTTAAAGAAGCAAAGGGTTTTCAAAGCTCACAAGAACATCACCGAATAGAAATTGTTCATGGCAAGCAGCAGATGGCAAAACAGCAAGAGACAACTGACAAGCAACAGTAGCAGGCTTTTCCTGTACATTTATATCCTATTTAGAACACCCATCGTTTGGGTGGGTAACACTCAGCCTAGAACTATGTGAAGCCAATTATTGGACTACTGTGGTAATCACAAAGTCTTAATCTCAGCATTACACACCCTTAATCCAACTGTCTTAGACAAAGCACTACCTGTGACTACATGTAGATTGAGAGGGGCATCTAGAAATAAACCATAACATTTCAGCCCTAGACCCTCAAACTCATGAATATCCCTTTATGCAAAACAAATTTAGTTAATCTGTAAGCATTGCCAAGGTACTTTTCAGCATTGCTGAAAAATCTAATTCAGAGTTTACTCTGAGATATAAAGCTTATTCTTTATCTCTAAGCTCCTGTTTGAATAAAAAGAAAGTTAAATACTTCCAACATTCAATGACATAAGTTAGGCATTTCCATTTCAAAAATTGTAAACAGAGGGATGCATAGGAATGAGACCAAAGCAAGTCATAAATCCAGAAAGGTAAACATTAAGTCCAGGATTACCAATTTCAGCATCTAAAACAATCTTCAGCAAGATGTGAGTTCCAAAGTACTTAGGTAGCTCCACCCTCTTTTAGTTCAGCTTTGTTCTGTCCTCCAACAATCTATATTTCTGGCTTCTCCAATGTTCTGGGGAGCTCCATTGCACCTTCAACTTCACACTCACAGACTCACAGACTCCTGCCCTCTCGGGTGCATACTGTTTGGCCTCCCAGGCCTTCTTCTGAAATCTGGGTGAAAGCCTTCCTGACCCCACAACTTTGCATTCTGCATGCACCTAAAACCAACACCGTGTGATGGTGCCAAGTTCTGCTACCAGCTGGAGCAGTAGTTGTGCTTCCTTCTGTCTTATCTTTAAGGGTTGAGGGCTTTGATCACTGAGCACTCTGAACCCAATTTCAAAGTACAATTTCAAAGGACACTGCCTTTCTGGAACATTGTGTGCTGGAGCTCTCTTCTCAAAGCAAACTCTTTCATTTTTCCAATTCTGAGGCTACAAACTCTGAGGTCCTGCTGGTTCTTGTGAATGTTCTCAGGCTATTTCTCTATTTTCCTATTTCCTCTCAACAGTTAAGTTCTCCTCTGCATTACATTTGTTGTCTACAACTTAACTAGGGCCTCCCTTCGCACAGCATTCTAATTCACTATCCTGGGCTCTTTGCTTTCAATTCTTAACATAGATCTGGCAAAAGTCTCCCAACAGTATCCATGGTACAGTCTCCACACTGAAATTTGCTCTTCAAGATTAATTATTCCACTACTCTTAGTCTCAGGCAAAAGTTTCTAGACATGAGCAAAATACAAACTTTCTTCCAAGCAACAATATAAATGTTACTGATGACCAGCAAGATAACTCAGCAGTCTAAAATGCTTGCTAAGGTAAGCTTGGGCAAGCACAGAGACCACAGTTTGATCCCTGGCACCAGAATCTGCACCAGCCCTGCCCCCCAGAGCAGGATGACCTGGCCAAAAAATGTAATATTATTGAGTCCAACAGCCAACACTGTCCCTCTTGACAGTCCAAACTTTCTGAACCTGCTATTTACTGGCAGCATTTCTGTCAGCTTTCTGGCCTTCTGAACTCTGACTGGAACCTCCCATGAAACACAGCCTGGGCTGGAGAGATGGCTCAGTGGTCTAAAGCACCTACTTGGAACAAGCTCGGCAAAGCACAGGAACCGCGGTTCGATCCTCCAGCACCACATGCCAGCCAGCCGCGCCCCCTGGTGGGCTGAGCTGGCCACACACACACAATAAATAAATGTTAAAAAAAAAAAAAAAGAAACACAGCCTCAGGCATTCCAGGGATACTTTTCTTTCCAGCACCTCCAAAACTTTCCAAACTTTTCTTACAAGCCAGTGCCAAAAGCTCCTGAACCACATGGTCAGGTATAGTCACAGCAATGACCTCATTTCTCTGGTATCAAACTGTATCTTAATTACTTTCCCCATTGCTGAGAAAAATCACCTGTCACAAACTTAAAGGAGCCAAGGTGCATTTAGCTCCCTATTTTTAGAGGTTTCAGTCATAATTCGCTGACTCTAAGGCAGGGTGGCATGGCCAAGGAGAGCAGTTTATGGAGGATCAATGATAGCAAATCAAGAAGGTAACAATCCCTAAGCAAGATTAGCAGCTTCTTTCTGTTATACTATATGTAAACTACCATTCCTAGTGATGATATCAAACAAATCAGTAGACTAATTTAATAATCACACATCACACATTCCATATCTAATAACCTCTGAAAATCCCCACCTATGGCTACATGCCACTCTGGGGGAACACCTAGACATAAGCTGTAACAGCAACTGCTGAGGTCATCCAACAGACATGCAGGAATATTTAATAGGAGGTATGTACATCATATTTTAGAAAAAAAGGTGTGAGAAGTTTCGTCCTGTTTTATGCAATTGGTCATTTGTGAACTATGGTTAAAAAAAGTATGTTTTAAAATGCGGTGTAAATCTTAGGTCACCAACAACCCATTTTATTTGAATTGTGCAATCATTTGATGCTTCAGATTCCAGCTTTGTAAGAAGTTGGTGTTTATGGTTAAGTTCTCGAGATCGGATTCAGAGCTCTTGATGAAAATTGCCCAGGACTCGTTTAAAAAGTGTATCAATAATGACCCAACACTAGAGCAATATTGATTTTTGTTTTGATCTGAGGGAATAGAGTGAGCTGAGTTTGTATCTAAGAGCACTCCAGTGCACTTTATTATACAGCGTTACTATTTAAGGAAGCCACAATGTGAGTAGAGAACAAACTAAGAAATGGCAAATGGCATCATCCTCCATCACAACAATGATCTACAGCGTACGTGGCTTCTGCTATAGCAATTGCTGCTGCACAAAACCTTTAGTGTTTCCTCATCCATCTTATTCACTGCATCAGGCACCTTGCAACCCCTGGCTCTTCCTCCAAGTCAAAAAGTCCATGTCAGGTAAATATTTTGGATCAACTCAGGCAGTGCAATGAAAGACATCAAAGAGGACTTCAAAAACTGGTTCAGAAAGTAGCAAGGATGACAGAATGTGAGTATTCAAAGTGAGTGGGAGTACTTTGAGGGTAATTAAGAGCAATGTGTCTTTTTCTTTATTAAGATTGTTTACATTTAAATATTCATCATATGTTATGATCATCCCATTTAAATTATTATAGTGTATATCTTCACTATATTGTATTATCTCAAAATTGTTTCTAAAAATCTTAGCAACAATGTTTAAAAATTTTATCCCAAATAAGAAAATTTAAAAAATAATGTCATTACATTTATAAGAGGTTATTTTGTTGTTTTGATGTTTTGGGGGGTTTTTTGTACAGGCTCTACAGGGTCTCACTACACAGATCAGACTCGTAGTGATCCTCCTATTTCCAGCCTCCCCAAGTGGTGGGGTTACAGGCAAGTGCCATCACACCCAGTCTCAGTCCCTGCGTCAGTGTGCCCCAGGGGCCAGACCAACGCAGCACACTGGGCATTGAACCCTAATTCCTGTGCCTACCTAAACAAGTGCTTTAATCCGCTGAGCTGTCTGACCAGACCTAAGAGACTATTTTTTAAACAAATGACTATTACTGGTGGGAAATTTATTCCTATATTTAATAAAAATTATCTAAATATTTATGTCCAGGAAATAATATCTATATGCATTATTAAATTGCTAAAACTATGGGG
>NW_004524823.1:1522281-1530469 GCF_000260255.1 Octodon degus
TAACTTCCAAGGCCAAGGTAACTGTGTTAGAAAAATTGACCTTGTGCAGGTATGTCAATTAGAAATGCCTGAAACACGTCATCACAGGAACACTTCCTTGGAACATCTACAATCTTCATGAAGATATGAGAAGGAATCATGCATGAGAAAATGCAAACAGTAGGGAATAGGAAGATATAGAGACTATTGAATACTCATAGTGACTTAATTTTATCTTTCTGTCCAAGAATTAAATTTAACTTCTGAGGACAGGAAGCTTAATAGTGCAATATTTAATGAGCATTTTTGTGCTGCATTTTCCTCAGATCAAATAATAAGCAGGATGGCGCAAGATTATTTTAAGTTCTATTTTTCAACTCTTTAAAGTTCATTCATTTGTCGGATTATAACGTTCCTTTAGATGATTTCTCTCATAATTTTAATACAAATCACTGTACACAGAAAATTTATAAGGTATTGATCTGCCTCTTCATCTGTGCTGTAATCAAAACCATTCAGGAGAAGTTGAAGCTTTAAACCAACATTTAAATAAGAAAGCAAGATTTGCTTCTCTGGTGTCACTATGGCTATTTAAGAAAAGTTATCTGATGTCTAATTAAATCAAAACTCTGAAAGTTTTTCTCAACAATATAGCTAAATACATTTAGTCCTTGTTCACTGATTTAGAAATCATTTTGTTATGTTTTAAGTTTCCATAATTTTCTACATTTACATGTATGTGCATGATTTACTACTTATAATTTGACTTACAAAGGTCACCAGTCTTAGTTTTGTTGATATTTTTCTCTTGACTTAATATTTTTTGTTTTATTTTTTCCTACTTTCATCTTCACTTCCTTCCTAATGATAATTTGGGGCTTTATTTTTTATTTTTCTAATTCCTTGAGTTACACCTCTTCTTTGACACTCCCCTTCAAAAAATGTGCTATTTTCTACATAATTTGTTAATTTTTTAGTTTTTGTTCTGCCATTGATTCTTACATGCACATCACTGTGGCTAGAGAAGATAGTTGTAATGATTTCAAACATTTAAATCTGTTAAGACTTGCTTGTTACATAAAATGTGATCTCCTCTAGAGAATCTCACATAAGAAAAGTATACATCCTGATGCTACTAGATGTTCTACATCTTGTTAATTCCATTTTGTTGAGTATTTTGTAAGTCTACTATTTTTTTGCTAATTTTATCTTGTATGTTTCTATTCATTACTGAAAAGTACTGCATACTGAATACTTTTACTTTTATTAAATTAGTATTACTGTCTTTAATTCTTTCAGTGGTTGCTTTCTATATTTATGTGAGCTCATGTGGCATATACCTAAAACTGTTCTATCTCCTTAATAAATTGACCTTCCTATATAGTACCATACTGTTTATGTAGCAGTTTTTGACTTAAAATCTATATTCACTGAGGTATTGTCATATTTTTCTTCTTAATATTACATACATGAAATACGTTCTCAATTTATTTCACTTTCTCAAATAGAACAGTGAAGATACTGTTCTACGTGAAATAAGCCAGCTTCAGGCAAATATTGCACAATCCTTGTATGATTCTATGTGTATTAGCTTTCTAAAATTCTCCATTGCATAAAAGCAAAGAGTGGAATGGTGGTGGTACAAGGTTATTGGTAGAGTAGAAAATTGCTAATCAACAAACATAAAATTTTAATTATACAAGATGAAGTTCTAGAGATCAGCTATACAACACTGTATGTAAAATCTGTAACAATTCATTCTCCACATAAAATTAATTGTAAGTAAATGTTATGTTAAATGCATTACTAAAATATTTCTTAATTACAAGAACAATTTCCTGAATTAAGTAAAACATAAGTATTTGACCAAATGAGTATTTTGCAATAGGAAACATTAGTTATTGTCACCTAATATGACTCTATAATGAGAACTGTAAAATATAATACATATTTTATAGAAAAATATTAAAGTTGAATTTTCAGTCAAAGGATGACTAAGTTCAAGTTCTTAGTTTTACTTTAATTTTAGTTAAAGAGTTAATCAATAGAAAGCTTACATTAACAGCTTCATCTTCAGTGATAGTTTCATCTATTGTTACGTTGGGTAAGTCTGGCCAAACCTACAGTATAAGAATAAAAAATGTTCAAAGCAAATTTAGTATGATGTTATTGTGATGAAGATTAGGAGAAATATATAGAGAGACATCTTATATTGTCAAGATCCAAAGACTGATAATCACTTCTATTTTTGAAGTTTGCTTTCTTGCATTGCATGACTTGTACCCTGTCCCTATTTTTCATATTACTCTGTTCTACAACATAGGAAACATAAAAAGCAATGTCAACATTTGTAGTGGTTAGTGATTTTGGAAACAGTATATGTAATTAATAGATTCAATTAAAAATAATATAAACAGCGAGACAGCTCAGCAGTCTAAGTGCCTGCTTAGGCAAGCTGAGGAAGGCACTGGGGACCTCAGTTCAATTCCAGACACCACATGCCATTCCAGCCCCACTCACAGGGTAAGTTGATCCAAAAAAACCAGTATATATATATTAGAGAGATAGTATATACTAAATTTAATTTAATGTGATGTAGAGAAATATTCTAAAATTACTCCAAGATTAAGAGCTAAAAGCAATAAATAATATTCATTAAAAATACTTGAAGATTTCATTGAATAATGTCATGCTAAAGGATATAAACCCATTCATTTTTTGTTTGCTTTTTGTTTGTTTTTGTATTTTTTAGGGAAGGGTCTACAGGGTGTTCAAGGTCACACTACTGGATTGAACTCCTAGTGATCCTCCTGCTTGTAGTCTCCCATGAGCTGGGATTACAGGCAAATGCCACCACTCCCAGTCTCAACAGCCATGTCAATGTGCCCTGGGGATGGCGGTGACAGGTCAGACCCAGGGATCGAACCTCTGGCCCCTTCGCCTGCTTTTAGGTGCTGTAATCTGCTGAGCTATTTGGCTGACCCTAAACTCATTCATTTTTATAGTGTTAAATCTTCTACCTTCTCCCTACCTCTCTGCTTTTTTTACTTCCTAGAAAAGCTTTTCTGGACTCCATCCAGAATTACAAAACAAAGTATAAATTTCATCATACTGAAAGCTCCAGAAACTTGAATCTATATTGAAAAACCTAGATAATGAAAATACTCCTTAACTAATTAGGGTTGAAGAGCTATTAAATATTAGTAAGGAATAATGCTTAAAGTAAGGACAAAAATCTGAGGGAATATGTAAATATGTAGAATAATGGGAAAGTAAGAAAAGAAAATTCTTCTATGTCCAATATGCCACACCCTATAATAGCATGACTCTTAAATTGCTATTATATTTCACTACTTTCATCACTCATTTTTATCATTTTATTTTGTAATATGTTCAACTTACAGAAGAGCTTCAGAAATTGAATCTAGAATTGTATTCCTCTCACTCAGTATCTTCCAATATTAACATATTATACAACATATTTCATAAAACAATAATTAAATGATTAACCTAGATGAAATATAATTATATAATCTATAGATTGTTTTAATATCACCTCCATTATCACTAATGTATCAGTCTTAGCATACAAAAATTCATTCAATCTCTGTCTTCCTTCATAGTAGTTTCTGAGTTATTTTAATTCTAGACATTACTACTAGTTGTTTTATTCTTCATTTTTTTAAAGAAAAAGTAAACTATGTTCTACGCTATTTTAGTATATTCAGGTCTAAATGTTATTACTTTTATAACACTTAGTTAAAGCTATTCTTTATTCGTGTTAGCAATACAATTTGTACAAATACCGCTACTTTTATTACAACATACACAAACACTTGAATGATTCTAGCAGCATGAAATAATAATAGTTTTTAAATTAAACGGAAAAGGTACAAAGAATTAAAATGCAGCTTCAAGATAAAACAAATTGCATGTGGTTTATGATTTTTAGGAATTCCTGATCTGTGCCTAGTAATTTATATTGAATTGGAAAAGTGCACATTGATCATTTTTACTTGTTAAATCACTGTGTATTCATTTACCTTTCCCTCTGAATATGCTTCAAGTCTTTAAATTAATTAGAAACTGTCAATGAACTAACATTTTCACAATTATTCTGCTTCAAGACATTAACTTAATACCTTTGCCCAACAAATGTCACTGGTGTTAGGCCATTTGACAAAGACATCTTTCTGCAACCCTCTTTCAAATGCAGGATAAGGTTCTGTTTCATTTCCTGAAATAGCTGGATCCTAAAATCAAAATAAAAGATAAACAGAATGCATATGGAATAAAAGCATAACTCCTTGGGTAGCCATTTTAAATCACTGTAGTTTTCCATTATTATATTATAACTTTTTGTGCTGTCACTCAGGCAAACATTACTGCTATAGCTAGATTGTCCCCTGCATTCCTTAGAAAATTCTAACTACTTTTAAAAATGTGTTATGCATAATTATAATCAAGCCTATTACAGTTTCTTTGCTTAGGTCTTTATTTCCCTGATGAGACTTTTAGTAATCCAGCTTGCTTCCTATAAAACACTGATGAAATATTGTGAACTATTAACATGAACAAAACTAGAAAGCATCTTGATATGTATGCCCAGAGATAGACTCATATCTCTAAAAATGAACCTGAGTACAAGCCTAAGCAGATAAAATGAAGGTTTATAGGAAGAATGTTTTATATTTGTGATTAGAATCCAAAGTTATATACTTCCTACCTAGAAACACTTTCCCTTCTCTCATTTTAAGTGAATCAAAAGAAGTATGACCAGGTACAAAGAAATACTCACCAGGATAATGATGTATCTCATTCCTTCTCCTCTTATTTTCTCAACAAACCGAGGAAGTTCACGAAATCTTTCACCAATTGTGAAGTCCAGTTGCCTCTCCATGTAATTAATGTCTGTGTATTGGACATCCTGAAACACATGTGTGACAATAGGTGAGAAGCACGTTGCAGTAAGTACATCATATTCTATTACTCATGAAAGTAGCAGCAAGATGAAGGCTTCAGGTCCTCTTCACTGCATTCTAAAGAGAATTACTAAATTACTGCTGTGCTCATGAAATAAAAGTGGAACCCACAGATGTACAACAAGAATAACCATACATCATTCTGTTTTGCCAAGAATTCACCTAGGGATTTAGCTTTATAGCCAAATATTCTAGATAAGTATATTTTTGTTAAGTACTTGTTAAGGGAAATAGAAAAATAAAAAGGTAAAACTATTTATGATGTGATGAAACTAAACTGAAAACCTGAAATTTCATATGGTGCACATAAAAATAAATGTTGCCATATTTTTAAGAACTATCAAGGAATTCTGGAAAATTTTCAAATAGTTCTAATATTGGGAAAAAATCCGCCAAATAGTGTAAAATTTATATTATGTATAATATAAATTTAGAATGACCATCTAGTTTAAATAACCAAAATATTATTTACAAACAGACCCTCAGAAATATATTTCAACTAATCTTTAATCTGGCCTGAAAAAAATGAGTTTTTAATTATTTTCTGTTTGATTTATTCTCCTACCTATTAAAAATATGGTCAATATAGTAGGATAGAAACCAAAAAGCCTTCTTTTTATACTTATGTTCAGAATGTATTCATTTATCAACATTTCTACAAATAACTTTTCCACAGTAACATATTCTTCAATATTGGGCTCCACTGTACTTTACTAATGTCTTGTAATAAAATTATTTTTATTTTTCTTAAAAGGAACTCTCATATATAGATTTTGTATTTCAGTATTTGATCCTAGGAGAATCCTTGGGATTCTCCAGTCTTGTTAACAGGGAGAATTGCAAGGGCTAATTATTTGTGGTTTTCAGGAACATGTATCTTGCCAGTCTTGAGTGTAGACAACATGTTGAAAAGACTCTTATTCTCCCAGCACCACATGCCATGCAGGCCCCACCCCCGGGGCACACTGAGACAGCAAATGAGACTAGGCATGGTGGCATGCGCCTGTAATCCCAGTGCTTGGGAGGCTGAAAATAGGAGGATCACTACAAGTCTGATCTATGTAGTGAGACCCCGTAGAGCCTATACTAAATACATAAATAAAAAAATACCCTCTTAATTCTATGTTATACATTACAAATATTATTTACTCCAGGACTGAAATCACCAGGTTACTCCCAATTCCTCCTCTGTAATTTTTGTATGATCAATGGGTAATATCGATAACTGTAGATTTGCTCTGACATAAGGAGAACGTGCAGAATGCTCTTATACATACAACCAAAATTTATGGAAGCAAATTACGTGCATGAAGATTTGCACAGTACAACACAGGATTGAAGAACTGCAGAGAAGAATGGAAAACACATAACGCTATCTTTTCTTCTTTAACAATTTGATAAAGATACGCCACAATCTGATAGCTGGTTCAAAAATGTTACTAAAAATTAAGTATTATTAATTGCTTAAAATAATTCAAAATTATATGCATGTTTAAGCATTCCATTTTGCTTTTATATAGTCCATGTTTCCTACTATCCTAAAAATTAATATACATACATAAGGGATCTCAGCAGACACCATGTCATTATAAAGTTGTTCAACCTCTGAAGTATTTCTGTATCCATAACGACATAACTGGAATCCTAAAGACCAATATGGTGGCATGACTGGATGGCCAATTACCTTTAAAAAAAGTTACATATCAAATAAGAGAATTGCTTTGGAATATAAAGAAAACTTTGTATTTTAAAAAACAATTATGTCATACTTCATGGTACTGCACTGTTGCAACTTCAGGAGTTGGGCCCAAAAACATGTAAAAATCCAATATTCCTCCAACCGTACGATAAGTTAGAGCAGGAGTTGGCTGGAAAGTGACATCTATAAAACAAAGGGAGATTCTATTTTTATCTATGTATGAGGCATTAATTTGTTAAGAAGTCATACTTATATTTTATATGGAAAATTGAACAAATGATTCTGTTACCCATTGCATTGCTGTTGAGTAGGAGGACACCATGAGCATTGCCTTCTTCTTCCAGAGCCATATAATAGGGGTGGAATCCGTAGGAATTCATTTTATACTGAAATTTTAAAAGTATGATACAAACTTAATAACATGATTTCAGTTAATGATGTATTAAAATTCATTATGTAATTAAGCCTTATGATTTGCACCTTTTTGTCATATACCCAAACTTTACATTAGCCTAAATGTTTTTGAAAATTACTGCTTTAGAACATAAAAATGAATAAATGAAACTAAATAAATAAGGATGTGCTATGAAAATATACTAACTCCACAAAAGGAATGTAGACATTATGTACTGCAAACATGTATTAGTAAAAGATATTTTAAAAATCTGCCACATTAACTGACATAGAATTCCATTGAAATTGGAATAATTGTATTTCTTTCCACAAGTTTTGTGGTGCTATCTTACTTGATTTATAAAGTAGAAACTCTTAGAGCCTGAGACAAAGAACAAAAGTTCAGGCCCTACCTGAGTCACTTTGTGGCTTAACAAGACCCTGTCTCAGAATAATCAGAATAAAAAATAACAAAAGGAAGGTGAGAATGTAGGTCAGTGGAAAGCTCTGAGTTGAATCCCTAGAAGAAGGAAGGAAGAAAGGAAAGAAGGGAAGGAGGAAGGGAAGGAAGAAACAGAAAGAGAAGAAGATACAAGAGAGAAAAAAAGAGATGCAAAAGGTAATAATTTTCTTTGACAAAATATGCTAGAAATTTTAAAAATAATAAATGTCATCAGAGTCCAGAAAATAAGATTGTAAAAGTAATAAACCTTTAGATTCATAAAACTTTAAATTCATTTTCCCACATTGGAATTTCAGCAACTTATAGCATATGAATGCAAATTTATATATTGAAAATGAAAATCATTTTAATCATATAATATGCTTATTAATATTTCAGAACTTGTTTTCTTATAAAATATATTTTATAAGAACAAAGAAGAAAAGTTCAGGCCCTACTTGAGCTCCATATGCATGGAGGGTTATAATTAACTTTTTTGTATGCAGTTTGTTAACTATTCATAAAATATAGTCAATTAATAAGTCAACTTTAAGAAAGTCTCCTAAGTACATAAAA
Source organism: Octodon degus (assembly GCF_000260255.1). Taxonomy (NCBI): domain Eukaryota; kingdom Metazoa; phylum Chordata; class Mammalia; order Rodentia; family Octodontidae; genus Octodon; species Octodon degus. Next base: position 1,530,353 of record NW_004524823.1, read on the forward strand.
CATTTTTAAATATGTAACTAAACCACATATGGTGCAACATGCCTCTAATCCCAGCATTCAATTGATTGAGGCAGGAGACGAGAGAGAGAGAGAGAGAGAGAGAGAGAGAGAGAGAGA
>NW_004524823.1:1531068-1540138 GCF_000260255.1 Octodon degus
CTTCCCCGAAACCATATATGTATTCTGATGGCAGCCGTGTAGATATCTGGATGAACTGGTTATTAAAAGCAAACCCAGGCAGTCTAGAATCCCAGCTTAAAAAAAAAAAAGAAAAAAGAAAAGTCTGTTCATGTAAAAGTACAAAAGAGTAACATTAAAAAATAATAATTATTTGACATCTAAACACAATTAGTATTTCTCTACCTAGTTATTGTAGGCTCTGAAATGGATGTAGATAATTAATTGATACACTGTTAAATCCAAATAGTGTAAGACATATTCCGTGGATTCATGTGAAACATAAGAATAACATGCATCTACATATTTAGATATGTTTTTTTTCAAAACAAAAAAAAATGTGTAATTATATGTAACTTAGTAATAAGTCCTGATAATTGCACATTGTTCTCTTACTCTCTCCCTTGGGGTAATCAATATAAATATGTTTATGTATGAAAAAATTAAATTTATTTTTGAAGGTTTTTTTTTTAGTACAGGGTCTCACTACACAGATCAGACTTGTAGTGATCTTTCCTGCTTCTCAGCCTCCCAAGCACTGAGATTACAGATGGATGCCGCCATGTTCAGTCTCATACACTGAGTGCTTCCCAGTGGTGGGGCCGGCACTGCGGCTGGGGATCAAATCCCCTGCACCAGCGTCTGCCTGAACGGGTGCTTTAATCTATTGAGCTATCTGGCAGGCCCTTGATAGAAATAAATTTAATATTGCAGTGAACTAGCAGCATGATGTTTTAATTCTTGCAAATTAACTACTGGAATTTTTCTTCTTTCATTTTATAATTATAAAAATTGATGCTTGTGATGAAATGCAATAAGAAAGGCAAATTATTGTCCAAATTTTCTGCAAGACTATAAAGGAAGAATTGAAAGTATAATAGGCATGAAGAGGAAACAATTATTACAAATACTTTGAGACTCATTTAAAGTTTTCTGTTAACTAATTTCTAAAATAATTTAGTAGAAAATAATATCTCTCCTCCCTCCCCCCAAAAAATAATGTCCCTTCACCATGATTATTTTTTAGAATTGTCTTAGGCTCTCATGCTTCTGAACAGTTTGTCTTAATAACAAAATCAAGGCAGCACAGATATAGGTATTCTTTCTGACAGTATTTGAAAACACCCTGACATCATATAAGTGCTAGCATAGTGAGTTAACAATTCAAGAATCAAAGGAGAAAAGGCAGGAAGAGAGAGTGTAAGGGCAAATAACTGATAGCATAATTATGATTAAAATACAGTATACACATTGAAATCATGTCTCATAACTATGTGAAATTGGGGGCCACGGATGAGAGAGAATAAAGTATGCGTTTTCATGTAAGAATATGCTGAAACAAAATCCATTAATCTACGCAACCAATATGCAGTAATATAGGAAATAAAAAAAACATTATATACATAAACAGGGGTAAGGGTAACCTTTTTAGGAAAAAAAAGTGTTATTTTTTTTTTTTTTACTATAAGTAATACACCACAGCTGAGTGAAAATAAAGACAATTATTTTTAATTAATATTTTTGCTATTGCATAAGAATTATAGATTTTATTTGACCCAAGAGACAGTTCTGTGGTCTAGGACCTGGGTTCAATCCCCAGTACCACATGTCATGCCAGCCCTGTGCCATGCTTGCCACTGAAACTGAGTGTGGTGGCATACACCCATAATCCAAGCAGTGGGGAGGCTGAGACTGCAGGATCACTACAAGTTCAAGCTGCACAGCAGAGACCCTGTGCCAAATAAATAAACCTTTAAAAATTTATAGACAGACAGACAGATAGATTTTTGTCTCAACCTTTTTCATCAGTGTCAGAAAGAGAAAATACTGTCTATCACATTTCAGTGCACATAAACAATTTGAATGTTTCTAATAAAATAACTACATAAGTCACATACAATTACCTATTTTTAGTAGTGCACATTGTGCTTTACAAGAATTTTGGTTTGGGTTCTCAACTTGATTGGAAAAATGGTCTAATATTCATAATTAAAGTTAATCACACAGATAGTGGAAATGAAATCTACTAAATCTATCTGATAGTTGCATGACTATGTCAATAGCTTAAATATAAACTATTACAACTTTCAACTAATTTAACATAACAAAATCTTTCAACATATTGTTCTATCATAGAGAAAGCTGTGAGAATCTTTAATTCTAAATTTAAAATATCCTTCACATGTAAAAGTTTATTCACTTACATAAGTCTTCCACTGCTTCTCCTTCGAACCTGGATACCAAAAGGTTGTTCCTTGATTTCAACATCATAAAGTCTGTCTTCGTAAGAGCTCATTGGAGTGGCTGGAATGTCTAATGGAACTGGAACTTCATATCTCTTGTTTTGGGGATCATAAATCTACAGCAGAGACATAGTAAAAATAGGCATTCCATTCTTCTTTATTGCTATAACATATACATATAATTAAATGTTAAAAATCTTTGTCAAAACATGAATAGTTACAGTTAGAATGATTGTATAATACTCAAGTGACCCATAAAACAAGATAGTGTTCTGTATGCAGAAACAAAACAGGACAAAAATAAAAATTTCTATGTTGATCCTCTTAAAAATGTTGTATATTTTATCTTCCATATAGAAGAAACCAAGTAAAACTTTCAGAAATAAATATTCCATTCTATTTCTATACCAAAATTATTTGTCATTGCACAGTTGGACATTAATGTTGTTCCAATAATTTTTACAAATATATAACCCTACCACAAATCCATTGGTGCTAATTTTTGTTTGTTTATGTCATTATATTTCTCAGCACATTTTCTAGAGGTGAAAGAACAATCAAAGCATATTAGCATTTTAGGATCTTCAATACTATTGGTAAGCTCCTCTCCAGAATTAGTGTCCTAATTACTTTTTAAACCAAAATGTGCACTTGAATGTCAATCTGTATTAAATTATATGCAGTTAAAGATGTTAGTTACAGTTTTGTCCACTACACAAGCATTTTTGTGAAAGATGGACCACATGTTCAATGTGGCTTGAGAACAAGGCCCTTACTACACTGTAATTTTTAGTGTTACTCACACAAGGACAAAACTGCCCAACAGCCCATTTCTTATAATATGATCAAATTTTTAAGTGACATTGTATTTCTTTGTTGATAAAAAATGTGACTTTCACTATCTGCTATTCAAGATCTATGTTTCATATTTCTTTAGTCTGTCATTTATTCATTTGAATTTTGATGAGTATAATTATTTTGCCAATTATATTTTTAGTGTTTTTTTTTTTTTTGCATTTTAGGGTGGGGTCTACAGGGTGTTCAGAGTCTTACTATTAGATCAGACTCTTGATGATCTGCCTGTTTACAACCTCCCAAATGCTAGGACTACGGACACACACTACCACCATGCCCAGTCTCAATTGCTGGCTCAGGGTGCCCCAGGGGCGGGGCCCCCACACGGCTGGCCTGGGGATCAAACCCCGGCCCCCTGGGCCTGCTTGCAGGCACTTTAATCTGCTGAGCTATTTGGCTGGCCCTTAGCTTTTGTTTTTATCCTCTCTTAATATCTGCTTGTGAGGTTTTCATATTATTCATGCACTTAGTCTGCTGAGCTATCTCACTGGCCCTATGGAAATCCTTTTAAAATGTCACTTAATCTGGAATTTTTTTAGCATTTTTAATATCATCAATTTTTATTTTTTACCTTATGGACAATCCACTTATACCTATACCATTTGATTTTTTTTTTATTGTTGTTTGTTTGTTTTATTCAAGGTCTTACTGTGCAGCTCAGACTCCTAGGGATCTTCCTGTTTTCAACCTTCCCAGTGCTGGGATTACAGGGGCATGCCACCACGCCCAGACTTGGTGAGGCCAGTCCAGCACGTGGTGCAGGCGCTTAGTCTACTGAGCTATCTTGCCAGTCCTTCATTTGATGTTTTGATTCTTTTGGTTATCTTTTCATTTGAATTATCTTGCCAGTCCTTCATTTGATGTTTTGATTCTTTTAGTTATCTTTTCATTTGAATTTGCTAATGAGATTTGCTGCTATTTCTACTTCCCAATAGTGAAACATAGCAAATAATAAAATATCTTGTGGAGACACTATTTTATATCATAGACTTTGCTGATGTTTATTAATTCCAATATTTTTAAATGGATATCTTGGAAATTTTGAAACTTAAAATTACTAACTATATAGCCAAGGTGAGCTCAGTAGAGCAAGTGCTTGCCTGGCAAGCACAAGGTCCTGAGTTCAATCCCAGGTACCACAAAAAAAATACTAACTATAAATATTAAAGAAGTTATTTTTTTCATTTTTTATTGCATTCCTCAAAAATTATGATTTCCTTTTAAAATTAATTGATATTTAAATCATCCTGTTGAGTTTATTTTAATGGAAATAATAACATTGTTCAATTCTAAGTGACTTACCTACATAAAAAGTGACTTATTTAACAAAAATTTATTCTTTTAAATGACCACTGTATCTTTAATTAGTCTAAAAGTTTGCAAAAAATGAGAAAACTCACTGTGTAAAAGCAAAGCCGCTTTTGTAGAGTCAAAATATTCAAACCCATTACATACTTTTAATATTACATTCCAAATAGGACATTAATCTATTAAAATTCTTTCAGTTATCTCAAGAGATGAGTCAAGCTTTGAGGTGGGTTATATCAAACATACCTTAAACTGTAACATATCATTTTTGTGATATTTCACTTCCACACGAAGAGTTGAGATTGGATCAGAAGGTAGTGTTACTCTCGCACTAGCTGGGTTCAACTGGAGGTCAGCCGTTATGCCCGTCGGGAGATACTGAGTTGACACAACTGAGTAGGGATCAGATTGTCTAGGTATGTAGCACACAGGTGCTTTGGGATCAAGGAGATTCTGAAACACAATGTATTTTCATTGTCAGAGAATGTAGGCATTATAATATCTATTGTTTGACTTATAGTGAAATATACCTATTCTTCAATGTAAGTCATCATAGTCTAAAATGTTATATGAAGTATTCATGTTTTGGTGTAAAGATATAACAATGGAGGAGAAAGAGCAAATATTACAGGTTTTCAACTCAAAAGGCAATTGGATTTTGTTGTTTTTCCAAAAATTATATGTTATGCATAAATTTGATGATGTATTTGTTCTCATTCTTCATGACTATTGCTTTTGGTTGTTAAAAAATCCACATTACAACCCCCCAAAATATGCTTTGGTGCTTTACTAAACATATGATGAAATTATTTGAATTCTTCTTTTATGACTAGCTATACTGGTCCAATACATTGTGGTCAGAACTAAAACTATGATCTGTGGTCAACAACCAGCATTGATTGTTTACTTGGAGAGGCAAGAGATAGCAGTCCAGGGAGGAAAATGACAACCTCTGGTACTGAACGTGAACTACTCCACCACAGCTCATTCTTGGTGCCTTCCTTATTTCTTATCTTATTATGCTGTTAGGAAAAACAGTCGCACGTCTACATTTTTCATGCTCTTCTACAGAAGTTATCTAACACACTCAATGCTCCCGGGTGTAAGCCAATTAAATTCGGATTGGTTTCTACCCTTTCATCTTTCTTCTTCTCGGTGGAATGCAAATACAATAGAAGGCATGCCACAACCTTGAAGGTAAAATGAAGAAGTAAACATGGAAGAGCCTCGGGTGCAAATGAAGTTGAAGTGACAGCACATTAGGCTGAGGATGTTTTTTGGTAAGAGACAAATACATTCTGTTTTACTTAATCTGCACAGATTTTAGATGTCAGACAGATTTAATAGAAAGCAGTATTTTACTGATAGAAATACCGTAGCACTCATTCCTGCTGCAGGGCAAGCAATGAGTGTCCAAAGAATCTTGAATATTACTGTCACAACATCCAGTTTGTTTGTGACTCCCTCAGAGCTATTCTGCTCAGCACCACGCTTTATAATTTCATTCCTCATCTTATTTATCTTTCTTACTACTCAGCCACATTGGTACTGTAGTTAGCATGAAAGTAAACTGGTGAACCAATTTAAGAAAACAGTATAAAATCATGTAACTTAACCAGTCAGCAGAATAAAAAAATACATATTTTGATTATCCCAACACTAGTTAATTTACTCAAATAAAAACATGATAAGGCAGCTACTTTAAATGTGTAACCCTACCTGTGTCTACACACATTTAGATATTTTAAAATTAAGGAAGTTATCACATGGAACTTATTTCTGAGAGTTTGGCATCTAAAGTTTTCAGATATGAGTTTAGTCAGGATTCATATCAACTAAAGATTCATATGACCTGATGATAGTTGAAATACAAGTGAGAAATTAAATGAATAGAAGGGCAGTTTAGAAGAATGTGCAAGAGACTAAAAAGTCTTCTTGGAGATTTTTTTCTACAGTTATCAGTAATTAAGGAAATATTAATGATATCTTGTTCTGTTAAACCTAATTTTTGTCCCATATGTTTGCCTTAGGTATCAGGGTAAACAAGTTAATGTTTAGCACACAGAGTGACAACACCAGAATACCATGCTGTCCATCTTTTGTTAGTCCCTCAACACATGGTGTCTTTGTGAACAGTTTAATAAGCTTTCTGCATTACTAAAAAATCATTCTTTTTCATACAGAATCCCTATGCCACTCAGTAGCATGATCATACTAAGTTATAAAACTACAGCTCTTGAAATACCCTCTTTCACCTTCTTGATGTTGGTACTGTGTGACGAATGTGGCTTGAGAAGTACAGGAAACCATACTGACTGTTGTCTCTTATTGTAAAGAGAAGACCATAATCTTAGTCCATTCATCATTACACTGCCCTGCATGGCAGCTTTAAGTAGATAATACTGGTCCTCTTCCTTCCTTCCCCTTTTCTCCTTAATCCTTTCTATCCTATGTGTGATTAAAAAATATGAATGTCTATTTTTTTAAATTATAGTGAAAAACATTGCTATTAATTCCTCTCAAAGTATTTTCCTTAATTCACAACACACTTATGTCATTGCTCTTTCCCCTCTTTGAAGTGGTTCTTGAAGTCTTCTTTCTTAAATGTCTACAGTTTAGCTGTTCTGACTGCCTCAGTGTCCTGCATCAATTCAAATATTTTATCTTTCAATGTTGGACGCTGAAGAACAGCCACAGATACACTATACCAAATCCAATGAATAAGATGGATGAGAACACCAGGCAATGACTTTACAACAGAAGTCTGAGTTTCCATTGTATGGAACTTGCTGGAAATATTCATTGCATTTTTAACCATATCCCATAAAGATCCTGGAAAGATGACTTCCAAAACTGCTTCAGATAGTTGAAAAAAAATCGCTATAAGACTTGGAGGTACATGCCAGTAACTCCAGCAAAGACTGAGATGAGTGTTGCTACAAGACACCCTCAGTTACATGGTGGACTGAAGGCCTAAATCCCAAGAAAGGGTACATGTCACAAATTAAAAACAAACAAAAAGTTGTGAAAACAATGCAGTAACTATGTTCAAGGTGAGGGGAAGTAGTTGGAATGCTCAACCACAATGTGTCTTACTGTAATAATCTTCTTACTTTAAACATTTGTCACATATTTTGAGCACTCCTTGCATCAAAAATAATAACACTTTTCTTATTTTGTAGGTTTCTACACTCCAGGATGAACTTTAATAGGGCAGCAGGATTTCATTTTGCTTATCTGGAACAGTGATTGGATCAATGCAGGTCTTATAGTACATAAATCCTGTTTTTCTAAAGAAACACAAGTAATTATCTCAGCACCCTAAACAATCAAATACAAAGTTCTTATGTCTGATATCCAAGTGTTAAGTTTCATTTCCTTGGTCTAAAAATCTCCATATTCATGAAATATTAATAGTTACAGAAAAAGTAATGTTTTGACATTTTAGTGTTTAGAGGTTCTTTGTGTTTAGTAAAAGTAATCTTCTTGTGGAACCTTCAGATTTTGGCAGTGAAGTAAGTGAGCATGTTATGAACGTGACAAGAGCCACAGTGTAAAGTGAAGTTACAGAAAGAAACAGAAATACTTCGGGACTTGACCTTAGCATCTTTTTGCATTGTTTTCATAAATTTTCCTAGCAGTAAACATTGTGTTATTTTATCAAGCAATGGAGAAAAAATTTTTTTCTTCAGTCAGAGTTTCTATGCATTGCCTCATACAAATGAAGACACTCCTGGGAAATTGCTGGCAGATATATTTCACTTCAGTGGTAAAACATAAATTTAGTTGCTTGGCTACATGAAATGAATTTTTTGTTCCTGTCAATCCTGGTGATATCATCAAATGACCAGAAATTGAAACATGACAGAGCAAGAGCGCATATTTCCCATGCTACCTAAAGAAAAGAATGTCATCCGCAAACATCATTTTTCTGCTACAAAAAATTAAAAATTAAAAGATGGTATCCACAGATGTCATTCTTTTGTTAAAAAAAAATCAAATTAACTAGCTATCACTGGTAAGTAGCTCCAAATCAGCATTCAACTGCATACAATTTCACAATTGAAGCAATCAATCAAGTTATGAGGTAGATTATTCTAAAAATCTCCTACTCCCTGCAAAATATCTTACACAGCTGAGCTACTCAACCACAGATATTATCTAATGAAAGGTTAAAAAATGCAGTACCTTATCCATAATGCCTTGAAAGCAATTTTCACATCCATTTAGCCTGGCGCTTAGTAAAATATCTTGGAAGAATTGATTAATATGAATATACATTATTTAACAGAGTTGCTAATTTCAAAATTATCTTAACGTGAATTTATACCCTAGAGAATTAAAGTTTTAACATGTAAAGTTCATATTGAAATGCTGGTATGGAAACTATATAATGAGTCTTAATTAAAATTTTATCACCTCGTTCCATGAGCAACCACGTTGCCTGCATATGTCTTCAGATGGGATGTCTTCATCTGGATAGCAGTTGAATCTCTCTGCATCAGGGAAAACTGAATTCCATTGAACAGAAAAACTTTTTCCAAGGTTAAGTTTGAGATCCGTAATTAGGAGAACCTTTGAAGACCAAAAAATACAAAAAAAAAGAAGAAAGAAAGGAAGAAGGAAGGAAGGAAGGAAGGAAGGAA
>NW_004524823.1:1540238-1554383 GCF_000260255.1 Octodon degus
GGAAGGAAGGAAGGAAGGAGAGAAGAAAGAAAGAAAGAAAGAAAGAAAGAAAGAAAGAAAGAAAGAAGAAAGAAAGAGAAAGAAAGAAAGAAAGAAAGAAAGAAAGAAAGAAAGAAAGAAAGAAAAAGTTAAACACCATTTCTTTTATTTGACCATGAATAATTTAAAACCAACATTTTGTAAAGTGTAGCAACTGGAGCAGTTCTTTGAAATCAGTCATGGCTTTTACATGCTACTTGAAGAACATGATAGAAAAGACAAAAACATGCCATGCCTCTGAGCTATCCAGGGCCTCCAAGATGTGACAGATTTGGTAGATTGCAGAGGTCAGGTGAAAAACTCCTATCTGTGCAAGGAACAATGAGTTTATGCCTCAGTTCTGCCGCCTACTGCTCATGAGTCTTTGAAGAAACTGTGTATTTTGTGTTAACTTCAGATTCCTACTTTGTAAAAAGAGGCCTGCCAGTGTTCTTATTAAAAGTAGTTCCTATACAGAATTAATGAATTGTGAAATTTAAATCCCTGAAACAGTGCCTACAACATACAAGGTGTGAAATTAATGTTTATTCCCTCAAGGAAGGAACAGAATGAAAAAATATGATTCTTTTCTTTGACATGAAAGTTACATCTGTTAGAGGAAGAAAACATTCTTTGATTATTCCTTTTTCTAATTGTCTCCAATGTTTCAGTGTCAAAAAAAAAATAGAGATAAGAACTCATGTAGAAAAAATAACTGAGGTGGAGAAAAGAAAGAGACAAAAAGTGAGGAGGAAGAAAGAAACTTAGAAAGCCAAGTGCCTTCATAGTTATTTAATATTAAATGTGAGAAACAACAATAAAATGTTAAAGGATTACACATACCTGGTTGGAAGGATCATAAGTGAAACTTTGGTGCACACTCATTTGCTGGCCAGTTTCTCCTACTCTGACTTCAGTAGCAGTGTCTGACAAACCAAGGACTTTTATAGTTTCAAATGCTAATGCAGTTCCTTCCGGATATGCTGAATGGGTGCATGTGATATCTAAAGTATTCTGGTGAAAAAGAGAGTATGTAGCATTATACATTAAGTCAAATAATGACCTAAAATAACAACAGAATATAAAAAACAAAAAGATCCATTTATTTACCTCTCCCTTCCCACCAGGTCTCTGCATACAAATCATTATTTTTTTTATTATACTTTTTACATATATAACATAGATTTTTTTAAAAATAAGCCAAATTATTTATGAATAATTAAAATATATAATCCCATATTATTCTCCTTAACTTTAGTCTTAGAGATGATGTTAAATAATCTCGCTTTGGCAAGAAAGAATATATAAAGAATGCAGTGTTTGTGAAGATCACCTCTATTAGTTATTTATAGTTTAACATGTTCTGGTTTATATCTGGATCTCCTGCAAATCCTCGAGCACTTAGAGGCGGGGATTTTGGGAAGTACCCAGGTCAGGTGTGTGAGATACTGGGTCGTGGGCATGTGACAGGGGACCGATCCATTAATGGGTGGATAGCTGGGAGTGACGCTGGCAAGGGCAGCCGGATGGAGGAGGAGCCTAGGGTGGGCGTGGTCAAGAGGGATGCTTCCTGCCTGTCATGACATAGACTGTTTGTCCCTTGCCAACTCTCACCTTGTGCTACCTGCTTTGGATCCAGCCAACTGTGGACTGGAACTATTACCGAATGTGAACCAAAACACACCTTTCTTCCTTTAATTTGTAGGTGTCGGGTATTGTGTCCCAGGAACAAGAATATGGCTAAGACATTTTCATAGTTTTTCCTCTCATCAATATCCACAATTCTCACTCTAACATATTGAAATATTTTGAAGTTATTTTTAGAGCACTTTGTTTAAAATCAGACGTTGCACTTTAAGAAATAAAAAATCTAGGCCAGCCAAATAACTCAGCAGATTAAAGCACCTGCTTAGGCATTAGGGGTTATATCCCTAGGCCTGCTAGGACCGCCCACCCCAGGGCATGCTAAAATGGTGATTGAGACTGGGCATGGTGGCCAATGCCTGTAATCCCAGCACTTGGGCAGCTGTAAACAGGAGAATCACTATGAGTCCCATCTAGTAGTGAGAACCTATAGATTCTGTCCTAAATAGAAAAAAAAAATAAAATAAAAAACAGAGCACCTATTTTATGATAAAAGTTATCTAATACCCTTAAATGTAAAATTTTAACATGACAATTTTTCATAATTTGAAAATTAAATTACAAAAATGAGGCAATTTAACAAAATTTTTCATCAAAATTCATTGGAATCTAGAGGTAAATGTAAACATCTTCCTAAAATAATCAACATAAGTGAATAACCTTCTGTTAATATCCATTAATATATACATTTAACTATATGTTTAAAGAAAATACTTACATTAGAAACGGAAAATGTATATAATATATAATTTCCATTTTCTATAGTATCTGAAATAGAGAAAATAAGATTATCAAATCAACATGTAATTACATTCTCTGACTTTTTTATATCCCATAATTTTTTCAAATGATATAGTTTATCAGTAAAAAATAGTAATAATTTTATGCAGTCTATAAAAAGTATCTTAAGATATTTTTAAATATAAGTAGTCAGTACCTACTTGCCCAGGATAATACAATTTTTCAGAATACTAGGATATTTCTGGAAGTTCAGAGAAAGCAAAACTTTATAATATTTATACATATATATATATATATATATATATATACAAAATTAAAGTTTATTACTTGGAATTATATTTATTCTTTATATTCTACATAGTAAATTAAATAATAGTAAGTTCTTCTTAGGAAAAAATGGCATGCTACAATTTTATTTCATTTTTTTCTTTATCTCTTTTAATTATTTGAGAAAAACCAAGATGTAAGATTTGTTAGGGAAGGATAAAAAATTTAATTTGTAGTGAAAATAAAGTTTAATGAAGAAAATAGATAAAAATATTTTCTGTTTCATATATGTAACAAATCTTTTAAATATGCCTTTAAAATTAAATATTAGGAATAAATAATTTGAAGAAAAACAGTATGTAAATACAAGCCTATATAAACGTTACTTTATTTACACTTTTATTCCTTGGAAAAAATATGAGAATGAGAACCTGAATTAAAGGTTCACTATTTGCATCTACCTTTACAAATTTGTTCATCAAAGAGTTCTGTATTTTCAGATGGTTTTAGTACTAATTGTAATATAGATATTAAATGAGAATGTGTAATGAGAAATTAAATTATATTTTAGTAATGTAAAAAATTATGCAAATCACACATACGTATATACATTTACAACGGAGAGGAAGGGTTGTGTTATAGTATATTTATATTATTTTAGAAACAAAAGCAACCTTAAACTCATGCTGTACATAGTTCCTAACAATACTTGATTCCAACATGGATTGGTGACTACAAATAATTTACATGTGACTGAAGCTACATTTCTTAAACTTGTGTGCATGAAGTGCTTGGAACATACTCTCATTGAGACTCACTGCTAAGCACTCATAGTGATTAAGGAAGAACAAAGGGTGAGCATGCAGGAAAGAAGGAGAAGTGAATAGAAGAGGTTGCTGTGTGTGCATTGCATGTACGTGTGTGTGTGTGTGTTTGTGTGTGTGTGTGTGTGTGTGTGTGTGTGTGTGCTTTTACAAAAGTGTAATTCACAGAAACAAAGGCAAGGCTACAGGTGCAATAAATAGGTGATACTAAGTTCTGAGTTTTATTTGGCAGGTTATGTTTTCCCTTTTTGTTAGCTGTAAAAATAAAGAGATGAAACAATAGAGACCTGTTCTGCAGGTAGAAGTGTGGGTATCAGGGAAATGGTTAAAGAAACAAAACGCTATATATTTTTTGAATTTATTTATTTTTTAATTCATTTTAATGAGGAAAAAGATAATACAGCAATGAAACACTTTCAAGACAGGTTAGTAGGATGGTTACAATAATTAATACACTGCATAGTGTTGTCTTCTTTGTAGTTATTCAGAGGACAAGACGCAGACAGGCTATCTTGTCTAAATATTAGTGCAAACCTTTCTTCTCAATAAAATAAGAGAAAGTAGCTGTATATCTATTCTAACTATCCTCTGCATACTTCTCCAAATAGAGCACCTGTAACTGCAACCCATCTCTGACAAAAAAAGGGGAGGTACGTTGAGAGTCACGGAAGCTAAGAAATTGATCAAAGACATGTAGGTAGGACTAGGCCTCTGTGCCTAAAGCAAGCTACGTCAGTCCTGAGATAAACATCCTGTCTGGTTAGGGTCAGCTATTAGTCACTCTGCAATGTCATGTCACTTGTTACTAACTTTGCAGAAGTATAAATAAAGGACCATTTTGTTGAGGAACAAAAAAGAAAGAAAAAAATGAAACACTATATTCTTCACAGGAAAGATAAATGAGGAGCGGAAGAGAACAGAGTTCATATCTGATGAAGGCCCGCTGTCTAATCATAGCTGGCTTCCAGTATCTGCGCCTGCGAGCTGGACATGTCACAGCGTGGTGGAGTATTTGTAACACTGCCCTCAGCTCCTTTACAGTATCACAAAGTAAGAAGCATTTTTTTTTTAATTCGAGTAGATAGTTCTGCACAATCATTTCAAGTTTTAAATATGGTGATAAAATACTATGTTATTTTAAAAAATTATCTTTATATATGAATATCACAAGTCTTGTAAAAGAATTGTTGATTCCTATTTTTAGATTGAAAGAAATCTGTATTTTCATAAATAAAGCTACAAATTCAAAACTTTTTCAGAGATTCTATTTTCTACTTATTGGAAGAACACAAATATACAGTCTTCTTTTCTTTGGTGTTATGTTATTGATATTTAATGTTTCATACACATTTAAAGGGATGTAGGAAATTCTTTGAAGAAATAGTGAGTTAAAAATACAAGCTAAAAATAAATCTTTGCACACACACACATGAAAGTCTTATGTAGGGGCTATATTTTAAAGAAATAGGATGGTGAATTTAAATTTATGGGGAAAACTATAAATTACTGACTGAATTTAGTCACATAATTCATAAGGCTTAATTGGACACATATGAGCAAAATTGGCTCAATTTTTAGTTTTGTATTTTTGATGTAATGAATTCCTCAGTTTAGTGCTGAACAACTAAAAACTCTTAATAATGGAAATATGTTTGAAATATTTTACCTCAAGTATTTTAATATTAATTAATAGAAGCTTTCTGTGCTAACTTTCCTTTCTGTTTACAATGATGTGGTTTTGTTTTTAAGTCAGGGAATCAGTTTACATAATTGAAAATATGATGTAATCAGGAAATAACTATTTTAATTCACAAGTATTAATACATCATAAAGGATATAAGTTGTTACCAAATATTTTCATATAAAAATACAGAATAAGACAAAAAATTAAACATATATGTGTAAAATAACAATGTTAAATTTCATAAAATACCCAGAAAGCTAGGCAATATCATTGAGGAAATTTATATAGTAAAGCATCACCAGAATGAACAATTCAAAACAATAATTTTGAGACTTACTTGTAGTTTCTCCATCATCCCAAAAGAAGTCTCCTTTTGCTGAGTTGTTTTCATCTAAAGCAATTATAAGTCCCATGGGATTCTCACGACTATAAAATAAATTAGGCATAATGTGTGATTACAAATAAATTTTCCATAGTAAATGAGCTCCTTTCATTCTCACCTATTGGTAGTTCTGTGTAAACATAATGCACTGGCATTTGTGAATGCATGTGTATACTGAAAATCTGTCATACTGTTTTCAGGGTAATGCTGAGATAATTTATACGCTAAGAAAATTCAGTATGTAAAATAAAATAAAAGAATTTTAAAAAAATGTGCAAAACACTTTTAGAGAAAAAAATGTGAGAATAATGTTTTTAAAATTCATATATTTAAAAAAGAATTTATTTATCTTTAATTGTAAAACAAGTACTAGTTTTCACATTTTTTGAAAACTTAAGAGATCTTTTCCAATGTTTTGGAATCTAGTAAATGAATAAAATTTGACACTGTAGATAAATTTCTAATTTAATAATATTCATTTTTATTTATTATTTTAATAGTATTCATTTTTAAATCAAGAGATAATAAATATATAATTCAAATTAATAACCATGATTCTTATAGTTAAAAATTGTCATTGTATGTTTTTGGGTAAAATGTTAAACTTTAATTTCTGATTCTTAACAAAGGGATGAACTATTAATACAAATTTAAGATAGAAATCAATAATTTTCTATTTTACCTTGCTGTCGTTGTCACGTTAGGCTGCTGAGTGGGGATGATGTAACCGCCTCGAAGATGCAATCCTATTTTATCTCCTGGAAGATACATGTCAACCCGCTGTTTCCTCCATGGTCTTTTTGCACCCTAATATTTGGAATATTATTTTATTATAGCTGATGTTTTTAAATACTATTCACAAGAATTTTAATTTGCACACTGAAGTACATTTTACCATGAGTAATTCATGTCAAAATCAATACATGCTATTTCTAAGAATTGAAATAAAGGATTTCATATAAATGATTCTTTCAGGGTAGCATACAGAGAAGAAGAAAAATAAATTTACTTTCCTTAAAATGTAAACTCAAAGCATAGAGAAATTAATTTCCTTTCTAGGATAAATAAGTACATCTTAATTAGCACTGTTTTAAGGCATTGTTTTAAAGTTAATATTCTTCTAGTAGTTGCTATTCTGCATTCTCATCTGCACTGCAGCTCTGTATGTGCTATTTTTGTCTGCCTTGCTTCACTAAACATATGTCCTCCAGCTTCATGGCTTCGGTGCCACATTGATAGTTATGGCGCATAGTGCACAAACACACACAGGAGTGCAAGTCTGAGAAAGCAGGCACCTCATTAAATGTAGTACTATTTCCAGTTTCATGGGGAGCATTCGCACTGTTCTCCAGCAGGAGGAGGAAATGACAGAGGTTAGATAGAAGACAGAAATACAATTACATAAAATTAAAATTTTAGGACTTCACAGCGACATGATCATTGTTAACCATAACTCATCGTGTATTTTATGAACGACTAAAAGAACACAAAGGCTGAAAGCTGAAAATGATGATAAAGAGAAGAATGTCCCTTGGATCTGACCAGTGTACGATGTACACAGCATGTGCTAAAGTATCACATTGCCAATCCCATAACCTCACAGAAAAAATAACATATAAAGGGCAAATACAAGAAAGAGTGCCTACAAACAAAACAGCTACAGTGTTTCTTACTTTTTAAAAAAGTCATCGTGTAAAAATAAAGGATCTTCTTACCAAACATAAGTAATATATGAAATAATGACTACTTCCCCAGAGGCATTGTTCAACTGAGAAAAAATGTATTGTCTGTGAATGTTCATATTTTACCTTCTCAAAGTTAAAAATCAAAATATTTTCACAAATATTCAATATAAAATATAACACCAAAATTTTGACTCAATTTCTCTAGCAATAAGACAAATATGTAAAACAGGGAAAACATAAAAAAATAAGTTGTCATTCCTAAAATTACTATTTTTGCTTCATTTTAAGTCAATAGTGTCTCTTTATATTAAAGGATGTAAGTTTATATTAAAGTCAAGTTCATATTCGGCAGTTAGTATATTTGCAACAACTTTTAGTTTTCACACTGGGAAATATTATGTTGTATAACACATACAAGAATCCTGAGGACAGATATACTGTATGTTTTACATTCAATTTCTTTGTACAGATGTTTAAAACTACAATATTTTTATAAGTACATAAATATATTAAAGCTACTTACAGTTTCATAATCATACCAAGTAGCATCGGGGATGTATGCACTCACTGTTTCTGCTCCCTATAATCAAAGCAATTCAAAAGTTATAAATATATTTTATTCTTTAAAATATATTAATTGCTCACAAAAATTATTCTCAATTTTTATTAATCTATATATACTTATCGAGAGGGAGGAAAAACCCTTTATCTGTGTTGCTACAATCCAGTATTTCCAATTGATAATAAGAAAATATACTTACACATATACACACATATGTATCTATGTATGTATCTCAAAAGCCAATAAGGAATCCACATTCTGTACTACTGCAAATCACTTTCTCATTGTGATTGCACACATGATGGTTTCCATATACTTCCATGACAAATGGGCATTTTAAAACAGGAACTATATAACTATTCTATTATTTTTTCAATATTTTCTAACAACTAATGGATTTTGAGTTCCCTTCTAGTTCAAACTCAGCAAAATTTGAATATTTATGTTTACATACTTAGAAATCCTTGCCTTGGTACTACCATAAAATTTAATTTTGATTAAGTATTTAAGTCTTTTTCAGAAAACACTAATATTTTCAATTTCTTTAACTTTTATTCCATATAATATATTTAGCTTGCTTAAATATGTTTAATATTGTTTTAATTTTAAATATATATTCTCCACTTTAGAATTCAATTTGCTGTTTATCAGCTTGAAACAGTCCTTTGAGCAACATTATTACCTCAATGCTTCAAAATTAAAGCATGAATTTAGTTACACTGATTCCCTTAAAAATGAAATTATTAAATCTGTATGTCCTACTTGTTTCAGAACTGGAGTAATCAGTAGAGCAGGGCCCCATAAAAACTGAGTGTCCTCAATCCAGCTGTTCGTATCCTCATAAAACCTAAGAACAATAACAATGAGAAATAACAACACAAAATTAATATATCATAAATTCTTTGATTTACCTTCTCAAGTTTTCCACAAGAATTATTATTAATTTCAATTTTACTTCTTTAATACATCATTTTGAACGAGTATTTCTTACATTTTTATGAAGGAAAGTGTAAAGGAGGACAGAATGCAGGGAGGAAGGGGAAGAAAAGGTGAGGTCTTTAGCTCTGTACTTAAAAGCATCTAGCATAGGTAACATGGTTGTTTTTATTTTTAAGACGAAAATATTTACTAAGTTTTAAACACTACAGCTAAATTCATTTTGTATGCCTGGCATAGAGAAAATGATGAGGAACAGTGCTATAAGCATTTCAGTTTTGGTGATGCACACAACACCCAAAATAAAGTGGGCAGGGGCCTCCCATGAAGCTGGTGTCCAGCCCTCTTGGTCTCATTCTTTCTTCCATTCTGTACTTTCACAAGGGAATTCCTGGTTGGGTCTTGTCTACTGTCTTTGTAATAAGTGCCTTTTCTTATAGCTCATGCAAGAGAGAAGCTATTTGTTAGCTTTTTCCAAAAGACATCTGTAGCAATTATCCTACTTTTCTCCTATACGATTTGTTCATAAAGCAGAGAAATTGTTCATATTTCACTTTCTTCTTTTCAAATTTTTCATTATACAATTTGAGTTTTGACATAGGTTTGAAATTGTCATTTAGTAATTTCTAGAATTTCTGTACTATCTGACAATAGATAAAGCACACTTCACTTTTTTAAAACAATGCTGCACTCAATTTATAAATAGATGATTTTACAATCATTTTAATAATTTTCAGTAATTCTAGATGTAATCAATTTATAAGAAAAATTGATATAACATGTCAGAAAAATTTTAAAAGTTTTATTCATTTTCACATTTCTATCTTAATTTTGTCTTTCTCCCAAATTGTATATAGTACATTCATTATACAATTCATTAAAATATTTATTCAAATATAAAAAATATATAGCGCAGATAGCCTTTATACTTTGATCTATCTCCATTAGTCTAAATACATGTCTGACTATACTTTAAAACATAATTTTTATATAAAATATACACTCCTTGGAAAAGTATCTGTTCAATGGGAGGGAAAAGTGAGGATGATGAAAAGAACAAAAGAAGAAAAAAGAAAAAAGATACATTCATGTATACATGCAGAGTAGTTTGCATAACTCTGTGGCTGATTTCTGCTGGTCTATTGAAAGGAATATTTAATGCCTATTTTTAAAAATCTTTTATTCTTCTTTTTAATTTCTTGTAATGCTTTTATGTATTTAGTACAAGGTCTACAGGGTCTCACAGCACAGATGGGACTCGCAGTGATCCTCCTGTTTCTAGCTTTCCAAGCGCTGGGATTACAGGAGTGTGCCACCACGCCAAATCTCAATCGCTGTCCCAGCATGCCCCAGGGGTGGGGATGGGGTCAGTATGGCATGCAAGAGGATTGAACCCCCAGCTCCTGTGTCTGCCTAAGCAGGCGCTTTAATCAGCTGAGCTATCTGGCTAGCCCTCTTGCAACTATTTAAACTAATTTTTCAGGTTTATATCTGGTAATCTAAACAACTAATTTGAAGATAATATTATGCAATACAACAACCATTCAAAAGCAAATTCCTATTACTTTATTTAATGAAATTTTATATCACTTCTATTTTTTTTACCATTTTGTATTCTTTAAAAAATAAAAATAAAGTACTCACTCATGAAGAAATGGCCTCGCTACTGTTTCTCCATACACATGAGCTTTATAAAACAAGGTGTAGAGAAAAGGTAGTAAAGTGTAGCGAATAGTTAAGTAGTGCCTTGATGACTTAACCAACTGTGAATCTTGTCCAAAAAATGCAGGATCTTGATGCTATGGGATAAAAAGAAATGTGAAAATAAGAAAGTGAAAATAAGAATGAAAACTAACATAGGTGCATTCCTCAGTTGATTTAAAGGCCAATTGTAAGGGCCTGTGAGATAGCTCAGTGGACTGAGTGCCTGATTAGGCAAGCACAGTCCCCAGGATTTGAGTCCCAGCACTACATGCTGCACTGGCCCCTCTCTTGGGAGTGCTAAGCCAGCCACTGAGAGCTGGCCTGGTGGCGCACGCCTGTAGTCCCGGAGCTGGGGAGGGTGAAAACAGGAAGATCACTACAAGGCCAAGCTATGCAGTGAGACCCTGTAGCAAATATGTGAAAGCCAATTGTATAAATGTCTGTTTGCCTATAAACTTACATTTACCCCTATTCCTTCAAGAATGCCTGAGTATTTTTAGTTTTTGTGTTTCCATTTAGTCATATGTTCTCATAAAATTTTAAGGAAATACTTAGCCATTTGATACAGAACCAGAAAAGATTTAACAAATTAACAAAATAAATTTCACCTGTTAGATTGGATAGAATGAATTATAGTCTCCACTTTTTCATGTTCCCTCTACTTAAAGCCTTTGTTATGTCACTTTTCTTCACCTATAACCAAAGGTAGAGCATGCCAGTCCACTATTTGATTTTATGCTCAGCTGAGTGCCAACATTGCGTCACATGACACATTCAAAGAAAGGCTTAAAATGTGTTTCCGAGAGAATTTGCTGTCTGTGGCTGTCCATTACCATTAGAACCAGTTAGTTGACTGGGCCCAGCCCACAGGAAGTAGGGCTGGCTGGCCAGACCCCAGATATAACACCGAATAAAGCATCCGTACTAAGCCCAGTAGCTCAACTAAGGAGCCAGAAAAATTGATTTCCTTAGCCAACATGCACTGCAATGAGAAACCCGATGCAATAGGATTGGTCATGAAATTTACTGAGGACATCATCCACCACCTCTTTGGATCCAACCTCTTCTTACACTGAAAATCACATTTCCCTTTGTCTACCAGCCATTAAATGAGAATGGTGGCAACACAATGCAGAGTCTTTTCCAAAGGATGCATCAGTCTCCAGAGGTTAACTATGTCTTGGAATAACTTCTCAATTTATCTGTCACATTGTTCAAACAGCCAATAATACAACAGCTGTATGATCTCAGCACCAAACCGCCTTTTTTTCTCAGCTTTCTAAGGCAGAGACCAGAATTTTGGGTTGAAGTCTGTCACTGCTTTCCAAGGTGCCTCCCTCTTTATTCTTTCCAAATATTTCATCAGTAAATCTCTAACAGACTAGATCAGTTCTTTCAGATTTTTTTTAAGAACTGAAATAAATAGAAAATATATAATGCAATTTGTATCAGGATCTCTTAAGCAGGTCATGCTCAAAAAGCATCATCTGGGTGGACTAGGAAGTGACTAACAGCCAATTGTTTTGCTTCTTTAATGTTGTTCTACTGTGGCCCCTTGCAATCTGAACTGAGAAGTTGTCTTCTTCTCAAGCAGAACTAAGGCTTTGCAGCAACTAGTGGGTGAGCACTCAACACTTTCTCAAGTGAGATGTGCTACACTAACTTACTGGTTTAGTTAAGCTTTGCCATTTCTCCCCCCAAAACATGCTGATGATTAGAGAGGCTGAGGCAGAGGACCACAAGCTCAAGTCCTGCCTTAAAGAGATCTGCCTCCCACTGCTGCTGATGATAATCATGATGGCATTGATAGTGGTGACAGTGATGGTGCCTGGGGACGTGTCCCCTAAAGCTTACAAGAACCCACAACACATGGAATTCAAGGATGGTTGAATAGTTCTGTACTGTATTTCTTTGTACTGCTGCTGCTACCAATCTAGACACATGTTTTGAGAGTATTAGTTTCTTTTTATACTGACATGTTTATTTTAATATTGTATATTATAGAAAGATTCTGGAATCAAATTGCTTTATAAGTGTTTTTCTTAAAAGAAATTAAAACTGGGCTGGTGAGATACCTCAGTGGTCTAAAGTGCCTGCTTAGGCAAGCTTAGGCAGGCGCAGGGGACCACGGTTTGATCCCCAGCACCATATGCCATGCCAGCTCCACCCTCAGAGCAGGCTGAACCAGTCAAAAAATAAATAAGTAAATAAATAAAATTTTTAAAAAAAGAAATAAAAACTGGAAATTTTGTTTTTAATAGAAACAAAACTGGAAATAATGTAGTAGTATATTTTTATCAATTAAAAGTTTATGGGAATTCACATTGTTAGAATCCAGGAATCCTTACGCAAAAGATTTGGCTCTAACTTAAAATAGTAGTAATTGGACAAATTTGTATACGTTTTAGATTTAAATATAGTATTGTCCCTTTTTATATTCAAAAATAAGTTTAGGCCTTGCGAATGGGACTTTCAAATATTTATAAATTATGCTGTAATGTTCCAGATAATATATTTTATAGGTGTAAATTTAATTACATTATTCAAATATAGTTTTTTTACAAACCTGGAGAACAAGGGTCACTAACCTCATATCCATCAGCATTATGATTCCTAGAAAATGGATAAAATGCTCCCAGTTGCATCCATCTTCTGCAAAGCTCTTCTGTAGTGTTAGCCACAAATCCACAGATATCTGCCCCAACCTAAATAACAGATATTTTATCATCTATACAGTTAACATTCTCAAATTTCATCCCACAACTAATTAGCATTATTTATAACCTCTTTATTTTTCTCTTGTACTTTGTAATTTAATACCTCTTTTTTCCCACTCTTACCCATCCTTGCCTCTAACCACATGATTTTACGTGCTTCCATTTACTGTCATTTGGCACATTTCTTAGACTTCCTATCTGCCACAGACCCTTCAAGTAGCACTGGATCTCCTGGATCATGTGACCCGCAAGGTAGAACCTAAACAGCAGCCTGGACCTGCTGCAAAGCCTTCTCTTGCTCTGGGTCTGTTCAGAACTAAACAGGCCATAAAAAGACAATGGGACATTGAACATTATGTGCTAGAGTGGAGCCTGCAGCCGGGATCAGAAGGCCTGCTACCAAGGCTGCTGACTTAGAAGTTCAGCATTCAAAAGAAAGGAAAAAAAAAAAAAAAAGACTTGGTTGTTTATATGCACTAGACTGCCTTACCAAAGGATTTCCAAACAAGCCAAACTCCAGCATGCCAGTGATGGACCACTCCATTTGCTCCCAGGAGGCAGTGTTGTCTCCCAACCAGTGGGCAGCATGCCTGCCACTTCCAGCAAAAGTTGATCGAGTAAGAATAAAGCTTCTCTTATTGGGAAATACTTTTTCCACAGCTCTAAAATAAAACCAAATATATAGGTAAGATTTACTTTAAAAATAAATTGACATATGTTACCTAAAAATCTTAATTTAAAATATCTAACTATTCCCAGAGCTAAGTCCCATTTAGAATTACTTGATCAAAATTTTAGA
Organism: Octodon degus; assembly: GCF_000260255.1. Lineage (NCBI taxonomy): Eukaryota > Metazoa > Chordata > Mammalia > Rodentia > Octodontidae > Octodon > Octodon degus. Next base: position 1,554,202 of record NW_004524823.1, read on the forward strand.
TCAATTTTGTATTTACCTGCTATATATGTTATTCTATTTATGTTATGTTTTATACTTAAACTGCTATTTATGCTATAAATAATGACACTTGGGGCTGGAGAGATGGCTCAGTGGTCTAAAGCACCTACTTGGAACAAGCTTGGCAAAGCACAGGGACCGCGGTTCGATCCCCAGCACCACAT
>NW_004524823.1:1557120-1558733 GCF_000260255.1 Octodon degus
AGGAAAGGAAGAAGTTATCATTATTTGTAGATGCCATGATCCTCTACAAAAAAAGAATCCAAAAGCTCCACAAAAAAAAAAGACTTGAAAATGTAATAACCAAATTCAATAGTGTAGCTGGATAAAAGTTAACACTAAAATCTCAATAGCTCTCCTGTACACAGGTAAAAAAAAAAAAAATCACAGAGAGAAAAGTTAAGGAAACTACACACTACTATTGCATCCAAGAAATGAAATACCTAGGAATCAGTGTAACAAAAGATCTTTTAATTGAAATTAAAAGATCTTTAATTGAAAGTTGCAGCACTCTGAAAAATTCAATCAAAGAAGATATTAGAAAATGGAAATATATTTCTTGCTCATGGACGGGAAGAATAAGTATAGTGAAAATAATCATACTCCCAAAAGTGTTATACAGATTTAATACAGCTCCAATTAAAATACCATTAGCATACCTCACAGAACTGGAGTAAATATTCCTAAAATTTATATGGAACAAAAGAGACCTAGAATAGCAAAAGAAATCTGGGCAACAAAGTCAAATCAATGGACATCAAACTCCCTGACCTGAAATTATACTTCAAAGCTACTGTGATAAAAGCAACATGACATTGGCATAAAATACACCTATGTATCACTGGAACAAAGTCGAAGATGCAGACCCAACTCCAAACACCCTGAGTCACTTGTCTTTGACAAAAAAGCAAAATACGGTCACCTGAAAAAAGACAGTCTCTTTAATAAATGGTCCTGTAAACGCTTTTATCCCACATGCTGAAGACTAAAACTAGACTCATGTCTATCACCATGTACAGAAGTACAAATGAGTCAAAGATCTAAATACTAAAACAGAAATACTAAATTTAGTGGAGGAGAAAATTGGTAAAACTCTTAAAGATAGATGTAGGAAGAGTCTTTATGAGAAAAAATCAGACAGTATGGGAAATACTATAAAGAATCAATAAATGGGATCTCACCTTTAAAAAAGCTTTTACACAACAAAAGAAATCTCCTACAAGTAAAAATAAAACCCACATAGTGGGGGAAAATATAGTCTGTTTCCCTCAGACAATGAACTTAAATATAGTATATATAAAGAATTGAAAAAAATCAGGTCCCCAAAATTCAAAGAACCAATCCAAAATTGGGCATCTAAGATAAATACACACTTTTTAAATGAAACAAAAATAGCAAAAAATGCTCATAACTGATCATTCAAGAGATTCAAATAAAAACAACACTAAGTCATTTCATTTAAAAAAAAATGTCTACTATCAATAAATCAACAAGTAACAAATCCTGGTAGGACTGTGGTAAAAAGAAACCATTTTTCACTGATGGTAGTAGTGTAAAATGGTACAACCACAGAGGAAATCAGTCTGGAGATTCCTCATAAACTAGGATTACAGGTCCTATTATCCAGCTATTCCCCATCTAGGTCTGCCCAGAAGAACTGAAAACATAGTACTACAGCAATATATATGCACCCATGGTTATAGCAGAAAAACTTATCATAGCTAAATCTTGGAAACAAGGCAAATACCCCTCAATTAAGGAATGGATATAAAAGATGCATTTTTACATATAATGGAATACTAATCAGCCATAAAGCA
>NW_004524823.1:1558833-1567218 GCF_000260255.1 Octodon degus
TAAATAAAAAAATAAATAAATATTTAAAAATAAATAAATAAATAAATAAATAATGACACTTTTTGCACTTGAAATTGGACTCAGCACTTCGCAAATGTCTGTCACTTGTGCCACGGAGCTATACCCCGAGCCTAATGTCACTTATTTAAATATATTTTGATTGGGGGCTTGTCAGTTAGCTCAGCTGTTTAAACACCTGCATGGGCAAATCCAGGCAGGCTGGGGGACTGCGGCTCAATCCCCAGCGCCATATGCCGCTCCACACCACCTTTAGGGCAGCCAGAGCCAGCCAAAAAAAATCCTTCTAAATATATTTGATTGTTCATAGAACAAGAAAATTCTTTAGATATTATTGAGATTTTTCAATTATTTCAATCATTTTTAACCAAAGTAAAAGTATGCAATACCTGCTTAATATTTGCATTGAAAATGTTTGTTTTAAAACCATTACTTTCATAAATATAATGCTTATAATCTGAACTTAAATTCCAAATATATTTTTGCATGCAAGGACTATTCTTTAACCTATATTTTCAAGTTTTAGAAAGCAATGATGAAAACACTTTCATCTCTAACAAATTTATGTCTTACTTTTTATATAGTGTTACTTTCTGGAAGTTCAGCCATCACCCGCAACTACTAGTATCGTTCAGCTTACCTCTTTTGATATCTAGTATTAATAATTTTTCATTAATAGAAAATCATGACTAAAAATTACAAAAATGTAATTTAGCATATGATATCATCCAAACTATTTCCTTAAAAATATATTCTCAGTGTCTTTTTTGTAGTATAGTTTCTATCATAATGAACCAAAGAGTGTTGTTTTTCTCTTTCATAAAATTATTGGCTTCATGTAATATGGAATATTACACTAGACTAAAGACAACGTAACAGTCTACAGTGCACAGAACTTTTGCTGTCGTGTGTAATTTGGGACTAGAGAAACACGGATTGGTATTAACACTTGATCATAGTTACTTAATTAGGAGAAAATTGCAAATTTTAATGAGAATAAGTTCTGAATCTCATTAACACTTATGTTATAGAATCTTACATAGTACTTGGGAAATAACAGATCGTCAACATCGGATGAGACCCTACTTTTATTTTACATCGTGGTCCTTTTTATATACAAGTAACATATTCATTAAAATGTTACTTGCCATTCTACTAATTAGAATCCACATTTTAATTACAACACATGTTTTTGAAAAATCATCAAAGACTTGTTCTAGCAGTATCATTTTCTTAGTCCAACTGGGAATTTCATGATTGGAACACAGTTATATTCAGTTATGGTAAATTAAGTTAAAAGCATAAAGAATAATTTAAATATATTAATCAATACAATTCTTGATAAACACATGTACCATTTCATTTTGACAACCACTTCAAGTATATGAATATTAATAAACAATTACGGAAAAATGACAAAATTTTAGCATAACACCCTTTTTACATTTGCTAGTTTCAATCTAAAAATAAAAGTAATTACTGACTAAGCGGTACTTACTTCTCTGTGGCGATTGCCATGCTGTAGCCATACAGGCTGTGGACATCATAATGGTTCCCCCAGGACTGCTTCGCGTCCATGCAAATTGTTTTGGAGTACAAAAGTTTGTCCAAAATGTCTTGAAGAAAATACACAGGAAACATTTCTTAACAGGTATCTTATCTTTTCAATATGTATAGTCCTTTCCATGATATGGTGTATAAAAGCACATTTCAACAAATAATGAAAGAGTATCAATACTTTATTTCCCTTAGGCCTTTCCAAACCACTTGTGTTAAGTTTGGAAAAATGATTAGTGTTATCCTTACATTGGTAACCACTAATATATTCAAACTTCAAGACTAAATAAATTATTTAAAAGCAACATTGATAATGTATATAAAAATATACCTATCTATAGGTCTGGGGTCATACCTCAGTGGCATAAGTGCCTGCCTAGTAATCACAAGTTCCCAAGTTTGATCCCCAGTACCAAAACAAAATAAAACAAAACAAACAAACAAACTATATCTATATCTATATCTATATCTATATCTATATCTATCTATCTATATTTGTGGTATGCATCATCAATCCATGGATTCATTTTAAAGCTTTCTAGTGGTTTACTTATATATAATTCTGTACATGAAATCATTTGTTGAAAGGAAAATATATTGATTTCAATGTTTAAATATTATATTAAAGGCTATGATTTAGAAATAGATGATAGAATTTAGTAGTTAGCATTACTAGTTAACATGACAAGAATTCTCAATTAATCGTACTTAAATAACAAAAAAATTACCAGGCATAAAAGGAGGATAATTCAATTTGTTGTCTTGGCAGCCATTACTTGAACCTTGAATAAAGCTGGAGACTTCGTTCATATCCTGAAGGAATACAAAATGGAAAGCAGCAGATTTTAAGTAATTATAAGTCACACAAGCAGAAGTTCTCTGCCTTTTTAAAGAAGTTCCTTTCCTACTGTGAAATGCAACCTAAAAACAAACAGGATTTATACAACAGCTAACAATGACTTCCGAGATGCAACTGAGAAACACTCAAAGTGTATTTCATTCACTTCATCTTTAAGAATAGATAAAACACATTCATTTAAGTTTTAAATAAATGTCTTTCTATAGCATGTTGTCTTACTGTAAATCTATCATTGTAACATTGCTAGCACATTTAATCATTCGATGTATTTTGTTTGGCTGCTATTTATCTAATTTCTAGGCTCTAGTGTGTATGTTACTAACAACAATATCTGCCTAGCCCACAACTTCAAATTCTCATAAGAAAATGGAAATGAAGAGAAAGAGAAAAAAATGAGTCTTTAATATTCTAAGTAAAATAATGTGGCCTCATGAAATTCTTGCAAGATGTTCAAGAAACTCAGGGTGAGTTCCACAGTTATGCTGTGAGGACTAGCAACCTACATACCTGTCTGGAGAGAGAGTTGGTAGAATACTATATTCATGGATTTGGGGGTCATTTCAGTGTCAGCCCCATTTTGCTGTATCACTTATTTGTAATATAACCCAAACCAATTAAGCAAGATTCTACAAAGGAGACTGCACACAGAATTTTATATTACAGTACACATGCTGAAGAAACTTGTATCTCTTTTTCTTTCTCTGCTAATTGCATGGGAAGACTTCTATACATTTTGGGCCTTAATCCTCACATCTCCATGATAAGTTATCTCTGCTCTCAAAAAAGAAAAAGAACAAACCACCTAAATTATACATTTGTAGAAATACTGTGAAACTCATTTTGTTTTTTTTTTTTTTTTGTTTTGTTTTGCTTTTGTATTTAAGACAGGATCTAAAGCATCTCACTACACAGATTGGACTCATCATGGTTCTCCTGTTTTCAGCTTCCCAAGTGCTGGGATTACAGGAGCGTGCCCATATACCCAGTCTCAATTGCCATCTCAGCACAGTCCAGGGGTGGGGCCGGCATGGCAGGCTTGGTATGAAGCCTGGCTACTGCACTCAGCATGAGCAAGCACTTTAACCCACTATCAGGCCGTCCCTGTGAAGCTCATTTTGCTTAGTGAAATTCTGTATCATTTGTGATTTCTTCTATTTTAATAATACTTTATGCTCTCTTTTAAAAAATTATGCATTTGCCTCTCTATTAATTTCATATTTCAAAAGAATATTTCTATTACTCTTTTCTTCTCCCATCCAAATCATGACTAAACCAATATACTTTTTGTCAGGGGAGGGGGAAGTGCAGCTATCTGCCATTGTTCATTTGATTGTCAGAGATAATTGCTATATTTTATAAATGATGATATCACTAGCAAAAACAGAATGTCAAAATAGCAAGATGTCTTTCATTTTCAAAGACAATGGATATAGTAGACAATTGTGAAAATAACAGAATCTAGGATATTCATTGGCAAATTTAAAGGATGGGATTATAGGACTAGGACTGAAATCTGACAGTTGCTTTGCAGGAAACACAGCAGATACAAATTTGCCAGTGATGCCCCTGGGCAACAGACCAAGACCCCAGCCAACTTCCTTCAAGGATTTCCTGCCACTTTAAATGTCTCTGTGGACTTTGCAATGGTTGCTCTTCCTTTGTGGTTTTTCTGTTTTCTGCTTCATGTATTCCTTATCTTTGGAAACACAGTACTTATCACCTAATTGTATGCTGCTGTAGGAGTCTGACAGCCACTGTAAGCAGTAAAATAATTTTTGTAAAAACTTAAAAGTGAATCTCTAAAAGGGAAATTGTATATCAGATTTAATTGTAGTATAAATTATAGTATAAACTTTAGTTAAACTCTGCTTTTTCACAAAGTTGTACTATAACAACTAACTATACTTAGTGTCCTGAAATCTTCATAAGTATTTTTTTTCTAATGCCAGTTGCTGATAAAGCCATACAAATGAAAGACTACAGATATAAACAGAATTCAAGATGCCCTTAAGCAACGTTAGCTGAGGTGCTCAGGATGCAAAATAGATTTTGCCTTGTGATAAAAGGTGAAAGCCTCCTTCTTCAAGTGTCTACTAATTAGCTACGCATGAGGGAAAATACTGTAGTTACTCTAAAATATAAAAAATCTAAATCTATATTGTGGTATTATTTGAAATTATCTGCAATATTATAACCAATTTTATTTCACTAGATCCATTAATATTAATAAAATGTAATAGTCATACAGAGAACACAGGAATGTAACCTAATTGTTTGTCTTCATGAGTTTATCACTTAAGATGTATATAAAAATTAGTAAATTTATGTAAATGTAGTTTCATTTTGAAGATGCATAAAACTATTTTTAATAAATATTTCATAAACTATGCAGACAATAGGACCAAAACAGTTCCTACTTATTTGTACATATGAATGTTTGTGATAAAACTCTCAATAAAATGTTTCCAAATATTGTATATTATATTTCTTCATTGAGAACTTCTGTTTGTTAAATCCAGTCAGTCCAAGATTAAAGTGGTTTGCAACGCATGTGCAAGGTGCTGGGTTTGAATCCCAAAACCTCCCAAAAGTAAATAAATGATTAATAACTACAGTAATAGTAAGAACATGATCACAGTGTATGTTTATGTGATCAAAACAATGGAAATTGTCTTCAGTTTTAAAAAATATATTTTTTAATATCTTTATGGATTTTGTACAGGGTCTACAGGATCTCACTACACAGATTGGACTTGTAGTGGTCCTCCTGTTTTCAGCCTCCCAAGCACTGGGATTGCAGGAGTGTGCCACCACGCCCAGTCTCAGTCACCTTCTCAGAGTGCTCCAGGGACAGAGTTAGTACAGCATACTGGGGATCAAACCCCATTCCTGTATCTGCCTAACCAAGTACTTTAGTCCACTGAGCTATCTGTCTGGTCCTTCAATTTTAAAAATATTGATTAATGATTTTATTTTGAAATCATAGCTTCACTCTTAATTATACCAAGAACAATAGACTGATTTCTCAGCTAACAAAGCATCTGAAAAAAATGAAGAAAAATAATTCAAATGTGTTGTGTACTTTGCAAATATTTATTTTCAATTAAAATTAAGCTCACATAACTTGTCAAAGTGAATTTGCTGTATAAGCTTAAAATTCAAAACCAGTGATACAGAAACTAAAATACAAAACTAGTAAATTGAAAAATATTTTTAGATTTGATATGAAAATAAAACCACCTTATCAGGTAGATAACAAAGGGAAATTAATTTAATAGTTATTCTACCAGGAAAAATAATGGAGAGAAAGTGAAAGAATAGAGAACCAATTAAGCACCAGGAACTGCAATTATTCCATAGCTGGAAGCAAAATTAACCACAGTTTATTTAGAGTGTGTATTGATTTGCTGAGTTTATTGAGCAGTGGAGTCACATTTAAGCTCTTATTGTGTACTTTAACTTTTAGGGATAAGTTACGATATTTTTATATTAAGAATAATAGTAAAAGCGCTGGGCCTCTATTGAAGCTATTAGCCCTTCCATCCCCCTTCCTCTTTGCGGATGAGTCGCTGTCTACAACGATGTGCGAAATGGAGTCTTTTCTCTACTGCAAACAGAATCTCTCACAAACTCTATTCTAAAAAATCAAAAAGATTTTTTCAACCAAGAAATAAAAAGACTACAGAAAATTAACATTAATAAATGAACACTCAGGTGAAAATAAAGTTCAAGATCAGAGAATAATTTTTTTAATTATTTCATGCTGTAGTTATATATAAGCTGTGTGCACTCTTGACTTAATGTTTGAAAAGAAACTAAATTTTTTGTCTTTTTATACCATCATAAGAATCCTGAAAATCATTTTTTTACTGAATGTCATTTCACAGTTCAAAACACCATTTTCTCATATTTGAACCTCATTAACATATTCAAAATATAGGTATTAATAGTAAATAGATTTAAATAAATTATTGTTTAAATAATTAATAATTAGGATAATGAATAAATGAATAATAAGCACTTCATGAAAGTAGAAATAGTAGACTTGAGCAATCCAGGGAGATAGTTATGTCACCCGTCAGGAGTATAACATTCTATTCTTTTAATAAAATCCTTGCTGCTTATTTTGCATGCTGGTGTATCAGGTGTTTCTATAAAATACAAATCTTCTGGGTCATTACATGGCTTCTCCTCAAGTGGAGTGAGAGTTACCAAAGTCAGAAAGGCATAATAAGTCCATGACTATCAACAAACTATGACTATTTAGGGCCGGCAAGATAGTTCAGTTCTGCTTAGGCAGAGCACAGCCGCCAGGGTTCGATCCCCGCCACGCCAAGCCGCCCTGCTACCACTTGGGCGCGCTGAGACAGGTTGGGCGTGGCGGCATGCGCCTGTAATCCCAGAGTTTGGGAGTCTAAAAACAGGACAATCACTATGAGTCTTAAAACTAACAAAAATCTTATGAATAGCTAAAATTTAAAATGAAAAATCAGCCAAAGAAACTTAATAATGGGGGCTCGGGAGATGGCTCAGTGGATTAAACACTTCCTTGGCAAGCGCAAGCACCCGAGTTCAATCCCTGGTTCTGCCAAAAAAAAAGAAAAAGAAAAAGGGGGCCTGCCCCTTAGCTCAGTTCTTTAAGTGGCTGCTTCAACAAAGCTGTCAGGCTCAGGTTGTTGTTGTTCGAGCCCCACAACTCAAGCCAGCCAAACCTGCCCTGAAGGCATTCGGAGCAAAATAAAAAAGAAGGAAAAAAAAAAAGAAAGAAAGAAAGAAAAGAAACTTCAAAATGCTTCAAGTTTTTTAGAACTTTACAAGTGTGCTCGCTTTGGCAGCACATATACTACAATTGAAATGATACAGAGAAGACTAGCATGGCTCCTGCGCAAGGATGACATGCAAATCCGTGTAAAGTTCCATATTTTTAACACAACAATATGCAATGTATTAATTATTGTAACTGTCCTACTAACCTGTTTTGAAACTGTTTCATTGCTATTTTGTCTTTTTTTCTCATTAAAATGAATGAAAAATGCAATTTTGAGAACGTAAACTTTACAAGTTATCTAGGAATTTATTGCTGTGTTGTGACTTACTTATTTGTTAAAAAATGGAACAAAATTTCATGACAACATAGTAAGAAAACAATGTTGACACATGGTGTATTGTTCAAAAACTTGCCCAAATTACACCTCCTGTTGTTATTTCTTGCAATAAAATAAAACCTACAGACAGTTTTCATTTGTTCTAGTTCATGGCTCACTGAAAAAAAAAAAAAGTTTCTAAAGAGAGAGCACTTAAGCCCATTCATGTTGCTATCACTGTTTTACTATAATTGACTTTCAAGATGCTTTGAAATGTTACCTATAAGCTCATCCTCAGCCCTCATTATCAGTTTTTCAGTGAAGTTGTTAGCCATGGAGACATAAAACCTTAGCTACAAAATAAAAGATTTTTTTTCCTATCAAGTTCATTACTAGAGAAGTAATACCACTCTTTATAATATTACATTTTTGTTGCTTTCTAACTTATGAACATGGGAAGTATGATACTAAATGTTCTATAAAAATATGAGCTTTTAATTTTAAGTTAAATACATTTTATGAATAATTCCATGATCAGGGAACAAATCACTGGTTTAAAATTGATACTTACAATCCAAATTCCATCATACTTCACTTCTCCATAGAAAATACTGCATTCATTTGCCCACCAATCTATGCAGTTTGGATTGGTAAAATCAGGAAATACTGTTAATCCTGGCCACACCTAGATGGAGAGTTCATACATATATAATCACATAAATAAAAAAAATTAAAATGGAATTTTAAACTAATTGAGAAACATACAGAAATTATCAGGATAATAATCTTGTACATTTTAATATATAAGACATACCCACCATCTCCATTTAAACTAATCTCAGGCTTACCAGTAGATGTGTTTAAAGG
>NW_004524823.1:1574868-1585952 GCF_000260255.1 Octodon degus
TTATCATAGCTAAATCTTGGAAACAAGGCAAATACCCCTCAATTAAGGAATGGATATAAAAGATGCATTTTTACATATAATGGAATACTAATCAGCCATAAAGCAAGATAAAATTAAGACTTTTACAGGTAAATAGATGCAACTCAAGAACATATTCATAAGTGAAATAAATCAGATGCACATGTATAAACATCGTATTCCCTGACTAGTGTGAAAAACAGAAAAAATAAATAAGATAAAAATTATAAAATAGATAATAGGGTAGGGAAGCAACACTCCAAAAGAAAAGCAAAAGAACTGTGAGGAAGGAAGAAAAAGGGGAAAAATATATATACATATATGATACATATATATATATATATCATAGTTAAGATAGTTGTACAATTTGTATCTCTTAGTTTGTTGAAAAGAAAGACGTGTGCTAATACTGTTTGTGCAATATTTCATGCCTATATGTGGTACCTTGAACAACAATTATGGAATATGCTGTGCACTAATTATTGCTACTCTCTTAATAACCTGTTTTGAAACTGATTTATTGCTATTTTTCACTTTTTCTCTTGAAAATGGAAGAAGGAGGAAGAAAGCAAATATGAAACACACATTATGAGACATTCTGGCTTAACAGAATAGGAAATCAGATACACACAAGCTTAATGCACATAATTTACCTCTCCAATCAGTGGCGTAGTTCCATCTGACTCAGTTATCCACACCTTTTGGGCGCTTCCCCTGTCATAAGCGCCATATGCTTCTCCACTGGCAAGTTTACTTATAGCAATTGCAGGATCCTGACAATAGAAAGCAGAAACTATAGAAAGCCTACATATTTACAAGTCCATCATATAAGAAAATAGAAATGTAAAAAATTTCATTACCAAGATGAGAACGTATTTCTGTCCATGGCTATGCAAATCGTCAACAAAAGCCGGGAGGCCGTCAAATGCAACTTTATCATAAGTAAAATCTTTCTTATCTTCCATATAGTCAATATCAGTCACTTGTGTATCCTGAAAATTAGCATAGTGTATTTCAATAATGGTATTAATAGAATTCTCTAGTAGATTGAAATTTTAATGCTAATGAATTTGTATTATAAAAAAAGTGGTTTAAAGGTAAGTTAACTCATTTTCCTTTGGTGTTATGAAAGAAACGATTACTTATAAAAGTAGTTTCCTACTTCTTAAATGTACAAATATTAAATGCTTGTTCATATTTTTGGTATGATTTTTCTAAATATTCATATTACTAAAACACACAGTAAAATAAGGACTATTGAAAATATTGATGCAATTTTGTTCATGGCTAAACATCCTCTGGTCTAGAAAAAAGATAACCATCGATCATTTGTTCAAAAATGCACATATATTACAAGCAATAAGTAAGGGCACTGATCCAATGCACTTCATCATTAAAAGTAGCATTTTAATCATATACACATACACTGTATATATCTGACAATTAGCCACATCTATTAGTATACAACAATGCTCAACCTGAGGTATATATTCCCATAATCCATCATTCTACTTACATATGGTATGCCAGCTTCCCTGTTTCTTCTTACCACCTCTCTCACTACATCTAGTGACGAGTAATTCCATTTACTCAGTTGGAATCCAAGACTCCAGTATGCTGGCATTGCTGGTAGTCCAATGAGCTTGAGAGAAATTAATGTTTTAATTAGCTTCAAAGAAGAAAAATATTTCTAACCTTAATCAGTAATATTAATGGGCTCTTTATACTGCTGTGTCTCTAGTATTATTTAATTAAAATTATAAACAAAGATTTAGTGTATCTTTATTCTAAAATTTTTCCTGTATAATTAAAAAAATAATTAGAAATTTATGTTGTGCATTTTTTTTAATTTAGAAAATGCAGTGCTTGGCTGATAAGATAGCTCAGTGGACTAAAGTGCCTGCTTAGGCAAGCTTAGCAACCATAGGGACTGTGGTTCGATACTCGGCACCACAAGCCACACCAGCCACAGCCACAGGGTGGGCTGACCCTGCTAGAGTCTGGGCATAGTGGCACATGCCTATAATCCCAGCGCTGAGGAGGCTGAAAGCAGGAGGATCACTACGAGTCCCAGCTGTGTAGTGAGACCCTGTAACTACCAAACACATTTTTAAAAATAGAAAGAAAGAAAGTGCAATACTGAAGAAAACAACAATTGCCTATGATATTTTATCTATCATGGAAAATTATGCAAAACAATAGAAGATTAACAACAAAAAGTTAAAAGGGAAATTGTACTGTTGTCTCAGTAGTTTGATCAAAACTATGTATAATTTGCACTATTATTTCCTGTTCTCAGTGTTAAGAGATTCTTCTTGATGCTTTATCTCCCCAAAGCAAGTCATCAAAAAGCAATGGTTTAATATGCATTAATTCCAAGTAATCTCACTTCTGAATTCAGTTGTCTTGAATTTTAAAATGTCTTTAAAAAGGCAGACATTGAATGTATATAACATTATATACAGTATGTATGGGTAAAATATACACTTACATCTTTAAAACGGTGAGGTTTATCAGGGCATTTTGATACACATCTGTGATCGCAGCACTGGGAAAGCTGAGCCAAAAGGAATATACTCTTGTGCCCTGTTAGGGCAATGTAGCAAGAACCCATATCAAAATAAAAATAGAAGTAAAAATAAAAAGGGATACAAATATAGCTCACCACAAAAGTTCTTAAGGCAATATTCAGCATGGCAAAATGTAAGATTTGAAATATGTGTAGCCAAGATTCTCCAGATATATAAAGTAAAGTGATAATGAAATATATTTGTTAGATGAAAATAGACTATAAAATACTTTTATATAAAGTAGGCCTGAAACACACCTCTTGATACTGTTGAACTACTTGTGCTGGTGAGTCTCCCAGGAAGATGTAAAAGTCCAAAATGCCACCAGTAACTCTGTAAGTTACAATTGGTGTTGGCTGAATAAAAATCTCTACAAAACAAAAATAGGGAAAGTACATATAAATTATAAAAAATAGCAATAAGATGATCATAGCATTTATGTAAAGTGCTTTTCTGCTAACCACATTATTTTCCACTATTTTCAATAATTAAGAGAAATAAGACATCAGGTGTACAGTTCACATTATAGGAGAAGTAGTACGCAGACATGTATGATGTTCGTAATAGGAGAGACGAATCTCCCCAGACAGAGCTGGCAAGGATTCCCCCAGAAATCTCATAGTGGTGAGTAAAGTCTAGACATTTTACAACAAACAGGATTCTTCCTAATACTTTCTTTCTAACATCTCCATTAATTATTTCAAGATTCTCTGAAAGATTGAGTTGCTACAAATTAGTTTCTATGAAAAAAATCGAAAGTTTGATTCTAGCTGTTTTCTGCATTAACTGCATAACTGCTCCTTCTAGGACATTAATCTTCATACAGTTTATTATCGCTATTTCACTTGTTAAATTCTACTCACATTTTAAAGGCCATAATATCTTATATTTCTTTGAATCATAATGAACTACTACACATTGCTCTTATTTTTATCACATAGAAATCATATTTTTAGAAGTAGTACCCTATGAACGCATCTTGACAAAACTAGCTGTCAGAAAGGACATCACTAATTTTTACAGATCTAGTTCTACATTATGTCTAAGGCCAAAGAAAGCAGCTGTTGGCTACAACATAGAATTCTTGGCCCAAAATAAAAATGTGGATGGGAAAAATTTTATTGGCCACTGATTTCAATCTTTTGGCACCTAATATCCATGCCTGGGATAAATAGAACACTTCAACATGTCAAGTGGAATCTTCCCTTATCACATGATCAGGTAAATGTTCTTACCCATTGCATTGCTGTTCATTAAAAACACACCAAATGATCTTCCAGAAGTATCTTCAATGCCCATGAAGAATGTCTGATGGCCATATAAATTATGATTATTCTATAAGACAAAGATAAAAATTAGAATTTATTATACATTTGGAGTAAGGGTTATTATGTTAAATTGACCTTCCCCAACTCTTTTGTTTTTATTCTTTACTCCTATTTTTATACTATTTTCATATATATATATATATATATATATATATATTTATGTATATATGGTAGCACAAAGTTTTTAATTAATAATTTTACATGAACACACAACATATAACATAATTTATGTGATAGTAATAGAGTATTTATTATTCTTTTTCCTTTATTAGAGTTAAATTACCATGGTAACCTACTTATCCTAGCTAATGATATGCTCACTCATCGGATGTTATGGCCACCCCACCAAACACAGATGACTACACTCAATTGGTTTCTTGAGGGTTGACGAAGAGCTGAATTAGTGGAAGCGGCTTATGAAGACACTGATGAGGCAAAAGGAAAAACCTTCCTAATGCATTTGACATAGGATTTTTTAAGAAGGAATGTGTGTGGAAAAGCAGGAGGTCCTCAGCCTGCTATTTAGTACAGAGAGCAGTGGTATCAAAACAGAGTTGGGAAGAATGTATTAGGAGTCTGTCCCTGGGGAATCTTCCTAAAAAAATTGCTCACATTCATTTTTCAGAATGAAATAGCCAACAATTATGTGTGTGTGTGTGTGTGTGTGTGTGTGTGTGTGTGTGTGTAAAATGGGTAACAAAGTAAAGATAATCCCTGCATAGAATTTAAAAGAAGTTTTCACAGGATGGAAATTCAGATATGCCTTCAATGATATATTTTATGAATGATAAACTATCTCAAATTTCAGAGAGACAAAATCAACTCCTTCACAAAAATTTGAAGTTACAAAAGATGACCATGTAGATCAGAAAGTAGTGCCTAGAGACGGATAAAATGATGTCCAAAAGATAGCATTACACTATATCCTTTAAAACGTAGTTTTTGGAATTATTCTAGCTTGCTGGATTTAAATATGAAGGTGACTATAAAATGAATAATAAACTATGAAAGAGAAAAAGAAAGAAAAACAATCACACATTGAAATTACCTTATTCAAACATTCATGAAATCAATTTGGGATTCATCAATGAAGCTTAAGCAAGCTTATGTATTAAACACCTCTAATAGCCAAAAAAAGTTAACTGGTGACAACTGAATGATGACTTGAAGTAGGACATTTAGTTCAATACAACGGTTTCATTGATAACAAGGATGTCTTACGTCACCAGGAAGCTCATCTCGCGTGAAGATGGGCCATGTTTTCCAATATAAGTCATGGCGAAATCTCTTATGAATATGTTCCCCCAAGCCATACATATATTCACTGGGAAGTCTGGTTGAAATCTGCAAATACTGATCAGAGTACACCACAGGACCAATGCTCGTATCAAATCTGAACCAAGAAATAAAGAATTAAATGGTTACAAACATACAAAATATTCCATCAAATATTTGTTTAGGTTGACATCATACAGAATATTTAGTGGCACAGATGTCAATGTGATATGTGGTCACATTTGCAAACAATACAAATATGGACATAATCAAAACGTATTTATTAATCAATATGATTTTTGTCAAGACCATGACTATAATACTTCCACGTGCATTTTCTTCTTTATGCGTCATCACAACCCTCACACAAAACTACGGTTATTTACAATTTCATAGATAACACACACTGAAAGAATAAAATCATGTTTTCAGAGGTCACAGTTAGCAGACAAAAGTTCCAGGTTTCCAGTATCTGCCGCACTCCAGGGACGATTTCTAATCTAGCTTATAGTGACTTTCACACCTTTCACTTGTGTACTGAGATTGACTTCCATATAAATACATATTATTCCATATAAATAATGGAAAAAGGAATTAGTTGTACATACTATGCAGACTTTTTAAATGCCCTTTCTTGCATTTACTATGTTCTGTTTTTGTTGTCCAATTACAATTTCACATATTTCTGAAGTACAATGTGATTCTTTTATATATGTTATTGAATGACTGAATCTAATTAACATATTCATTACTTCATATGTAATTTTGTATGGGGTGAACATTTAGGGTCTATTCTCTTAGCAATTTGGAAATATATGTGAAATAATTATTTCTTAAATTCATGTGCAACGAAATTTGAAATTTTATTCTCCTACACTCCTATGTAGCTGTTTAATCAACAGCTCCTTATGATGCACCAAGAACAAGTACTCCCAGGTGGTAATCCTCACCACCATTCTACCATCTGATTTTGATTGTTGTAGCTTCCACCTGTAGAGTTGTATTTTTGTCTTATAGCACAGAGCCAATTGCAAAAGTATTAAATTACTTTCAGAGAATATAATTTGAGATTTGCTTTTGATTATTGCTTAATAGACATTTTTGGGACTACATAGCACTTTGTTTTAATTTTCAGGGAATGTCTAAACTCCTTGTACATATTTCCCCCCCCCCCCCCATGCAGCTGATAGGCTCTAAACAAAGATACTCAGAATAGATTTAAATTCATATGTCTAAAAATATTTTATATTACCATATAAAGTAAGACACCATCAAATATCGACCAATCATATCACGGACTGAAAGCACAGTGTGATAAACAATGAGAATAATATACAGCAATAATCTGCATTTACAAAAATATAGCAAGGCTGTGATGTCAGTGATTTTCTTCATTTGCACATTTAATTCACTTCAATTGGTATTTTCACATTATTCACATGTCAGTGTATCTCATGAGCAGGAATTAAGATCCTCTTCTCATCAAAATCTCAAAGTTGGTTGCTGTACCAACTTTCTCATCACAAAAATGTTCTTAATGCATTTTTCAGGTAGTATTATTCTATAAAAATAGGATAGAATGGACCAGTTACTTAAATTCATATAACCATAAAATAAAATTCCTGCTTACAAAATTTTGCCGTTGCTTTTCCTGATCACTTTGATGCTGAAAGGCTTTTCTGTAACTTGCACGTCGTAGAGTGTGTTGGAAGCTGCGGGTCCATTGTGCGGCTTTACAAACTGGTGAGGAACTTCATATCTGTTATTATTTGGATCAGTAATCTGCAAAGATTGAAATAGATTATCTTTGTATGGTTCAAAACAATTGTTTTTATTTTAAAATTTTGTATTATAGACTTGAAATTTAAATAAAAAAATAATATATTTAGCAAATTGTGACAAGAGCTTTTAGCTTGTCACCATCTAAATTCTAAAGTAATGGGTGGCTGTGCACAGATAGCCATATATATTGTCAAGAAATAAAAATATTGAGTTCAATTTTAAAGTTTCATATGGCAAAACAAGTAAGAGTTTTATGAACTGATAAAAACTCCGTGATAGCAATATCTGATTTTGATTAATGAATAGTAGATGTTTATGAACTTAATTATTCTTAGTCTTCTTCTTCTTCTTTTTCTTTTTTTTTAGTTTTCATCCTCTTCCATAGTTGTGCCCACAAAAATTTTCAATTTTATTTCATGCAATTGAGACTTGGAGATGTAACTCTGAGTTGATCACTCTCCTAACAGTGCCCAACATTGCAAAAATGAATGAATACATAAAATTTTAAAATCTCATAATTCTTATGAAATTGTTGGTAAAATGAAAATATACAAATAATTTTTCATCTGAAAATTTAAAAAAAAAAAAAAAAAAAAAATTATGCCTCTAAACTATTTGCTACAAACAGTAGAGACAATTTTTTTTTTCAAAGTCAAGCAGAGAGCCAGGTGTGGTGGTACACGCCTGCAGTCCTAGTACTCTGAAGGGGGTCGGCGTGGGGGGGAGGCAGGAATTCAATCCAAGCCTGGGAAACTCAGGAATTTATAAGATCCTACTTCAGTATAAAAAGTAACAAAAGGGCTGCAAATGTAGCTCAGTGTGAGGGTCTGAGTTCCATACCCAGTAATGCAAAGTTAAAAAAATATACAAATACAATAAAACAATGAAGTGACAATGACTATAATATATAGTGAATCGAAATTACATTCTTATGGTACTATTAAATTACTTTCATATTAAATTTTAAAAAGCACTCCATCACAGCCTAGAATTGAAATAAGAAAATACTAACATTCATTCAATTTTCACCCTTTAAAATAGTATATTAAATACTATACATGGAAACTATTATTTAAAATTTTAAAACTATGCATGTGAGGAGCATGCATATTCCTAATTTATTATAATATATAAATATATAATAAAATTTATTATAATATTCCTAAATTATACTTGAGAAAACAAGCTTAAGAAGTATAACAAATACAGGAACTACTCCTCTGCTTTAAAATAAATATTTTTCAAGAAGTAAAATATATTAATAGGTCAAAAAGTATGTTCACATGATGTGTTTTATTATTCAGTCTACTATAGAAATAGCAAGGGGCCAGGGAGATGGCTCAGTGGAATAAGCACTTCCCTGGCAAGCACAAGGGACTGAGTTCAATAACTGGTTCTGCCAAAAAAAAAAGAAAGAAAGAAAGAAAGAAAGAAAGAAAGAAAGAAAGAAAGAAAGAAAGAAAGAAAGAAAGATCAAAAACCAAACCTTGAACCGGAAACGATTGGCTGTCTGATTTTCAGTTGTGAGGAGAATGTTGTTAATGTCATTTCCAAATAGAGTAGGAGAGGAGATCCTATTCAATTTGACTTCAAGTCCTTCAACCAGGAATATGAAGCAGGCATGAGTTAACATTATTATAAAGATTCAATTGTTAAATATATTTTCATGTATAGTAATACATTTATTATAAATAATGCATTTTTATTTAACTTGCAAAAACACAAGTTTTTATTTAACTCAAACTACAATGAAAACAGTAAATACTCAACAGTGTACAATAAATGTAAACATTTTGGTGTGCATACTTCTTATTTGATTTTAAGACATTTTTTCAAAGACAACTTTTGGATTTATCTTTCACTTAGAAAATATTACACTGAAGCGTGAGGAAGTGCTCACCAGCATTTGTGGTTCTCCGTTCTGCCACGTTGTAGCCGTGGTTATCCACAAAGAAGCACCACGGAATGACAGAGTTGTTCCACGGCTTCCAGCAGCAGCCCCGCTGCGCACACGTGGCCTGGCAAGACATTTTCGAAGGAGAGTTTGATCAATGTCATTACCAAAGATGTCAGGTGCTTTCTTTTCAATGAATGACTGCTTTATTTCTTCAAATATGTAGTATGGCAAAATGTCATTTTTGAAAATTACTTTCGCTGAGACAACATAAAGACAGTGGATGAACTGAATTATTATAGGACCCCAGATAATTGCACTTATTTTCTACTTATTATATATCAAGAATATGAAGTTTTCGAGATGAAAATAAATACCTGTATTAAATTCCACATAAAAGTTTAAGATTCATATTTTAGAGTTTTATTAGTTTAACAGTTAACTGTTTTATCCCTTCTAAATGGTTCACATGCCAAATGTGACAGCTAATTACTACAAATATATTCAATAATGAAAAAATACTAAAGTCAGAAATTGTATTATCTGTATGGAAAGATTATGTATTGGTGTAAAACCATAAATGTCTATGCAAACATTGAATAATATGGTGATACTGTGTATTAAAATATATTATACAGCCAAGCATGGCGCATGCTTATAATCTCAGAGCTCAGAGGCTGAAGCAGAAGAATAGCTATGAGTTCAAGGCCAGCCTGTACTACATAGCTAGACCCTGTCTTCAAAAAAGAAAAGAAAAGAATAAAATAGTGTATCACTGAAAAACTTCCTAATACTAAAATTTAACATTGTGTTGCATGTTCATAATTTTATTTCCTGTAGGGTTATAATTTTTATCGTGTCTAATAAAAATATATTAAAAGTACCATATTAAGCCAAATAAAGTAACTGCGAAAGTCTTTATTAGTACCTGTGTAGTAAGCAATTGCAGTATGCAATTAGTACATTGCATTATACATCTTAAATCTTTTTCTTTTGGCAGAACTGGGGATTGAACTCAGGCCCTTGTGCTGGCAGGCAAGCAGTTATTCTACTGAGCTATCTCCCTAGCCCCTCTTAAATCTTTCATGTTAACCTCTCTCTTATTTCTACTTTGAATAAAAATGGCTTTAGATACACACACTGCACACATACATACAAACATACATACATATATACTGCAAAGACAAGTGGAATTGGGTCTAACAATTCTAGTGTGGATACCTATTACAATTTAGTGTTTGTGTCAATTTTTGTGAAGATAATTTTACCACTAGCTTACCTTTAAAAAATTTTCCATCATCATTAAAATGAATAAAAAAAAATTAAAGTTCCCACCAATGCAGTCATTGTAACAAAAAGTTATCATTTTCAGCAATTTTCTGTCTGGTTTTGCAAAAGTATTAGTAAAGAGGTAGAATTAAATATAGATATAGTAATTTGGAAAGGTATAAAAAGTACTTTTGAAACACAGGAAAGAAATAAGCACAGAATAATTGCATTTTGACAAAATAAACCACAGTAAAATACATGCAAATTAAATTTCTCAAAATACACATTGTTAGTTTTCTAGAACTGCCATAACAACCAGGAAAATAGGTGAATTAAAACAATATCTCTGGAAACTATAAATTCTAATGTAAGGTGTTAGGAGAGTCATGCTGCTTCTGAAGATACACAAAATTCTAGTGGAATTCTTTGGCTTTTGAGTATACCACTCCAATACTGCCCCCATTGCTTGCCTTTCTTCTTCATCTGTATATGGCCCTCTTCTTTTATAAAAGAACAAGCGATGGTGTCTATTCCATGTTATAATCGAGTATGACTTTAACTTAACTAGTTACATCTGCAAAAACCCAAAACCTATTTCCAAATAAAGTCATATTCTAACAATTCAGGTGTACATTGGGTTTCTGGAAAACATTATTTAATTCACTGCATATACAAACCAAACTATTGGTTGTAAACTATATATTCCCTTTCTGACTTTTTAATGTTATCAGTTTTAGTATATTTTATGAAAAATTTGGTATTTATGTAAGTTCAGTTCTGTAGATCTTGTTTTTGGTCATTTTTCCTGTTGCTGAGAAAAAAAAAAAATGCTTTACACATAAAACCTAAAGCAGGCAGGTTTAATTTGACTAAAGATTTCAGGGGTTCAGTGCATTGTCAGCTGAACAGAAGACAATAGCATCATGCCAGAGGATGTAGTGGAGTGAA
>NW_004524823.1:1586267-1591213 GCF_000260255.1 Octodon degus
ATAAATAAATAAATAAATAAATAAATAAATAAATAAAAATAAATAAAAGGGTGTCGGATCCCCACAATCCAGTCATTCTCCAGAAATGTCTTACTCTTGTCACTCTGACTATTAAGATTCACTGGCACAAGTCTACCCCTTGAATTAAGATTCAGTCATATCTCCTTAAACCATCCTTACATTCCAAATAAGCACAAAATTTAATAATTCCACTTAACATGATACAGCTATTATGCATAAAACTGAACATGAAGTGATCCCTCCCACAAAGTTTCAAAACTTCCAATTTTGATGAGAAGTCCAGTTCAAGGACTCCTCTGAAACTCAGGGCAAACATTATATTAAAAAGGCCCTGTAGGGCTGGGGAGATGGCTCAGTAGTATAAACACTTCCCTGGCAAGTTCAAGGGCCTGAATTCAATCCCCAATTCTGTCAATAAATAAATAAATAAAAATATAAAGGCCCTGTAAAAATAAAAAATAAAGTTACATATTTTCAAGATTAAATGCCACTGTGTTAAAATTCTTATTCCACATAAACCTAAAAAGGAAATAATAACTCTGGGACTGGCATCTGAGATCCAGGGTTGTAAAATGTGAGCTCCAGACATCTCTGAGAGCCCTACATCTGTGGCCCTGGAAGCCACAGGCCATGTGGAGTCTTCCTTATGCTGGCTGTATTTTGCTTCTTGCTGGTTTTGGCAGAGGTTCTGTTTCTGGGACCTCTGATTTCCTGGTGTCTCTGCTGCACCTTTAAATTCATTCACACAGCTTCAGATATCCCTTGCCATGGGCACGTTGCCTGACCTCCAAGACCTTCTTTGGAAATCTACGTGGAAGCCTCTATGACCCCATAGCTCTTATGTTTTACATGTTTATGAAACCTGCATCTCAGAGATGATACCAAGGACCCGCTGCCAGTATGAGCAACAGTCAACCCTTGATGGACTATAGCTATAGTGTTCTCTGAGAGACCAAACTCCTGCGCACATTGAAATCAGTCCAGAGGAATTAATTTCTTAAGTGGTCCTTCTCTGGCATGGTGCTCAGCAGCTCTCACCTCAAAGGAAACATTATACTTTCACAACTCTGAGCCTGTAATAGACAGAGTTTAATTCATTTCCAAAATCTTCTGAAAGCATTCTTCCATCCAGGAAAGAGTACAAAATGTCTTTTTATGACACTAATCTCTTCAACGAACAACATACTCTTTGGTCCCAAGTTTGCCCATGATTCTATTTGAGCCACGGCTCTTTAAAAGAATTATTTTAACTTTATGTCATGCTTCCATTTCTTGCTGTAAATCTGGTTCAAAGACAGTATATTTGCAACAGTTTGAAATTTCCTCCACCAGATCAATTAGACCACTGCCTTTAAACTCAGCTTCCCACAAGTTCTCAGGACATTAGCAAAATAAAAGCTTTTTTTTTTCTTTTTTTGCCAGAGTGTAATGCATATGACCTCTAGTCCAATTCCTTTTTTTTTATTTTTTTTATTTTTTTAATGTATTTTAGTACAGGATCTATAGGGGCTCCCTACACAGATCCACCTGATAGTTGTTTTCCTATTTTCAGCCTCCCAAGTGCTGGGATTACAAGGTCGCACCACCAGTCTCAGTCACTGTTTCAGCTAGCCTGGGAGGGTAAGGCTAGCACAGCAAGCAGGTGAGCGAACCGTGCTTCCTGCACCTGCCTACGCAGGCACTTTCACCAGCTGAGCTATCTGGCCCACCCTAAGCTATCTGGCGGGCTCTCCTAGTCCAGTTCCTAATAGAATTCATGTTCCTATCTGGCACCTGATGAACCCGGGCGTAACCGTTTGCATTTCTAACAGCATTCTAGTCTTCTGTGCTCTGACCAGAATGTTCTATCAAGCTCTGTTTACAAAATCCCAGGCTGCATCTGTAAACCGTTCCAAACTCTTCCCGGAAACCAGTTTCAGGGGCTTCTGAAATCCATGGTTGGGTGCCGCTACTGCCATGATCTCATTTCTCCAGGATAAATTGGATGCATGGGTCTGTTTTCCCATTGCTAAACAGAATATCCAACATCTGTAATTTAAAGAAGCAGCAGTTTAATGTAGCTTACAATTTCCTGGATTCAATCCATTGTTGAGAGTATCAAGGAAAATACCATGGTGGGGATATGTTGGGGCAAAGCTACTCCCTTCTCATCCAGTAGACAGGCACACAAGCAGAGAGCACCAGCTGTAATTACATCCACCAAAGGAGCACACCATTGCCCATCTCCACGATGTGGGGCCCCACTTCGCAACACTTCTGCTTATTTGAAATGCCACACAATCAAAACACTTTAAGTACACATTAACAACCCTAGAAAGAATTAACAACTGGGAACTGGTATACACTTACAATAGTAAAAATGCTGCCAATATGTCACATTCTTCATTGAAGTTGTACATGATTGTGTATGTATCTAGTACTAAAATTACAGGTTAATACATAAAATAATGCATCTTGAGTTGGCTAATTGTTGTAAAGTGAATTATATCCCTCTTAAATTCGTATATTGAAATTCCAACTAGAATTGACTAGATTTGGAAGTAGGACTCTTACGACAATAGTTAAGGTGACATAGGGTCGTGAATATGGGACCATAGTCTAATAACTGCACTTTTTTATAAAGAGAAAATATAAACAGAAATTTGTCTCTCTGCATGCAAACAAATACTGTATGACCATACAGTAAGAATCAGCACCTTGCAAGTCAGCAGTAAAGACCATTCTAATGGCATCTTTACCTTGGTTTTTTAACCTCCAGAACTGTGAAAAAAGAAGTGTTGTTACTGAAGCTACTTAGCCTCTTGCATGTTTTTATGAGATGACTTGAACTAAATACTACTTAGAGTAGAATAGTGACTGTTTTTAAAATTATCATCCTAGTTACATATTCCATATTTTTACTATAATTCAATATGTGTGCATGCTTTTTCTAATTAAAAATAATTTGTATAAACAACAAGTTAATTATATATATATATATATATATATATATATATATATTCCTCCAAGAGAATTACTACAATTAAAGCTTCAGGAAAATAATTATGAAATAATCTTTTTAAAAAAAAACTTGAATACCAACCAGCTCTTTTGGACCACATAATATTTATTTGAGTGTTATAATTATCATACTTAGAATTTCAGTGTATATATTAAGATAAGTCACTTTTAGCTTATTACTTGGGATGATGGAAAATTAGCACTTGAATTATATTAAAGAACCTTTCAAGATATTAGTGAAAAATATTTAAGGTATATATCTATACAATAAATTTTTATATAATAATGTTTTTAAAACATGAGAGACAGTTTATTTATTTATTTATTTGTATTTTAGGGAAGGGTCTACAGGGTGTTCAGGGTCTCACTGCTAGATCAGGCTCATAGTGATCCGCCTGTTTACAGTCTCCCAAGAGCTGGGATTACAGGCATGTGCCACCACGCCCAGTCTCAATTGCCATTTTAGTGCTCTCCAGTGCAGGGACCGGCCCTGCAAGCCCGGGGATAGAACCTCTGGCCCCTGCACCTGCTTGCTGGTGTTTTAATCCTCTGAGTTTGTGAGTGACAGTTTAAACAAAATTTTCATTTGAAATTTGTAACATCTAAAGGAGTAAAAGAAAACATTACTCTGGTTCTTTTCTGAATTTCAGGTAGATTTTATTTTTTTCATCTTTTCATTAATTTATTTTTTATGTATTTGATACAGGGTCTCACTACACAGCTCAGACTCAAACTGATCCTCCTGTTTTTAACCTCCCACAGCTCTGCATGTGGTGCCAGGGATTGAACCCCAGTCCCAGCACTTGTCTGAGCATGCCCTTAGACCACTGAACTACCTCTCTAGCCCTCATCATTTGTTTTTAATCAACCTTATAGAGTAGAAAAATATTACCCCATAAGAAGAATTAATGAAAATTAAAAGATGCTGAGTCATGGATAGAAACTGTTGTGTTTACAAAATATGATTTGGCATGGAATTTTACAAATCCCACTTTTAATTCTACCTCCGCTTCTCACCTAGTGGAAGAATGACCTTGAAGTATTCATTTAACTTTGAGTAATTCTTTTGTTTCTATATAAGTTTAAAGTTTAATTGATGAGAGTTTGTATTAAACCAGAAACTCATCAAAAATCTTTCAGTAAATTCCAGTTTTCCTAGTGAAAATGTCATGACAACACTTAAATTCATTTGACAGGAGAGAATGTATCTCAGTGGTATAGTGCTTGCTTAGCATGCCGAAGGCTGTAGGTGTGATACTAGACAAAAGCGATTCCTTTCGACATGCTAAGCTAAGTCTTAAAATAAGTTCATCTTGTTTTCTAAGATGGCAAAAGTACATTAGCTAAAGCTGAATTTATTTTATTTATAAGTTTGTTTCACATTGAAAACATTCTTTAGTAACTAACATGTTAGCTAACAATAGTAAGCATGAGTACTCCAAACCATTGGCTTTTAAGAACTGTTTCCCTGTGAATTCTTTATTTTTTTAGTTAATTTTATTGAGAAAGAAAGAGCAATGAGGCGGTCCCATTCCTGTGAGTTCTTTAGAGCTCACACTGGTTCACTGGAAGTATCCTTCAATCATTCCTTTAGGAGAACATTAAGCAGAAGGAACCCTTGGTCATTTCCCTTGGGGTGTGAATACATATTATCATCCACATTTTTAAATCTTTGGGTAAGCTATTCGCCTTGTCATTTCTAAAGTTTTCTAAAGGAAGATTGCATCTGTTAGGAATTTCCTTGATGAATTGAATATTATGTTTTAATTACCATGTAACAAATTTATGCTAGAACTAATGGAAACTTTAGGTAGTTTTTGTTTTTCTGTGTGAGGCAGAAGACATTGGAAGAGGCAAGATTAGACATACGTATTATAGATTTTGCAATATATATGTATATATAAGATATATTCATGTATCACAGA
>NW_004524823.1:1591313-1612859 GCF_000260255.1 Octodon degus
CTTTATTCTCACATTGTTTTATGAATAAAATGTCAATTTATAGTTACATCAATCCAATCAGCTACCCTTAATTTTCTCCATTGTGCTTCTTCTCTCCTAATTGTCAAAAAAAAAAAAAAAATCAAAAAGTGAGGGTTAATTTCTATGGGCTTTTCTTAATGACATCATTATAAACATGCTAAAAGAATAAAGATTGAAATGTTCTGTATTTCCAAATATTATGATTTTTAAAGAAGTAGGAAGGAGATATGAAAGGTCATAGTTGCAAGAAGTTTTATAGCATTAACAATGGCTTGTTGAGCATGGGTAAATATTAACTTAATAATCTGAATTGAGCAGAGGTACAAAAAACCAAGGTCAGTAACTTCATTTATCTATTACTTGTTTGTGTTTATACCAAACTACAATAAAGTAACATAGTCAGCCTAATTTATTTCTAAATCTTTAACAATATAGAACATCTCAATAAGTAACGATCATGATAACATTATTAATATATTCATAAAAGTTATAAGAAATGTTTTTGCAGACCTGTGTTGGAAATTGATCTGGAATGCAGTTTATTCTCTCATTAGCGAGATCGTTTACATCTGCTGGACATTTTCCTGAAGCAGAGGAAGTGGAATCTGAAAGTGAAGTAAAGGATGAGAAGTGGACTGCTAAATAAAATGTGTTATCAAATATTTCCATAGTTTTTGTAAAGTAGTAAATAGCCTAATGAAGGATAGAAATACTCAGAAAAGAGTCATTAAACATTTCAAGTATTGATTCATCATTTAATTCCCTTTATCATACAAACTCTTTCTCTTAAAAAAGCACCTGAACCAAGGTAGAGTACTTACTTCATTAACACACCCACCACACAAATTTCTAAGCACCAGAGCATGATGCCGAGAGCATTAGGTTTCCTCATGAATGAGAATACAATGGTAGAGTGGGCATGGATGCACCTTACGTTAGCATCCTCATCTTCAAGTCCCTTTCTTTTTATTCAGTAACTTAGGCACAGAAGTCCATTAATGACTAAATACATGAAGCCCTTAATTGAAAAGCCTTTTCATTGTCATAAACAGAACAGAAAGGATACAAAAAGTTGGACAAATTGTGTCTTTTGCTATAGATCTTTCTTCACAAGCTTTAGGTCTCAGAGATCAGTTTTAAACCCACCAACACAATGGAATAACTTTTTCTTAACTGCATTACAATATATAAATAAAAGTTCTTACGATTACTTACCATCAACTGCAGGTGTTCTAGTTGCTAAAACAGCAATGAGGGCAATAGCTATTATTGTAACTATGACAAAGAGGACAATCAGAAAGATTTCCAGGCTACTGAACTTCCTTGCCATCTAAAGAAAGAAAACAATTTTTTTAAATGTATGATAAACAGCTGCAGTATACCATTGTCTTTGAATGATAGATATTACTTGTTTTGCTAAGTTTGATGCAGAGTAGCAGGTTTATCACTTTAAAATCTAATCTGAGAGACACTGAAAATGTGCAAATACAAAGGAGCAAATTAATGATGCATTTTACATAGTACACTCAGATAAAAACACAGAAGAAAAATATTTCTAAGAGGATATGTCTTGCCTTCTAATTGTAAGTTATTTCTTTAGGTCAAGGAAGCCTTACACTTGCACTATGTCCTTTAATTTTCAAAAATTTTTATACTGTAAAGGAGATGTTCTTATTTATTACATTTTACCAATCAGGATCTTCACACTGAAAGATAGTAAGCTAAATTTCAAAATAAAATAATCGACTTCTTTTTATCCTAACACATATTTGTGTCATACAACACTTTAATATAACTATGTTTTAGAAAAGAATATATACATAACAACTCTCACATGATTTAATGCATCTATTCATTTTCAAAATATGGTCATATTAAATAGTGTTAGAAGATACAAATATCAAGTTAAATACAACAACACACAAGTGTGAATTTAAATATTCAAAATATTTCAAACTACATGGTTAATAAGTTTTTCCTTTAAATAATAAAATGTGCCAAACACTCCTATCAGTAAAATTTTGGTTTTTTCTTTCTTCTTCTTCTTTTTTAATGTATTTAGTACAGACTCTAAATAGTACAGGGTACTAGTTCTTGTAGTGATCATCTTGTTTTCAGCCTCCCAAGTGCTGGGTTAACAGGCAGGCACCAATCAGTCGCTGTCTCAGCATGCCCCAGGGGTGGGGTCAGCACAGCAGGCTGGGGATCAAACCCTTGTCCCTGTGTCTGCCTAAGCAGGAGCTTTAATCGGCTGAGCTATTTGGCCAGCCCAAAATTTTCTCTTTTGGTACTTGGAATTAAATCCAGAAAATTCACATCACGACATATCCCTAGAACGTTTTTATTTTCAATTTTAAGAAGAGTTTCACTAAGTTGACTGAGCTCGAATTGAGATCCTCCTGCCTCAGTTTCCATGAGCACTGGGATTATGGTTCTTGTGTCACCTTGCCCTGTCCTTATATTTTTATAACATTAAGTATTGGAGATATCATGCAGAAAATATCTGTATATAGGTTAGCAAAAAATCCTTTTCTAATAATTTTCTGAAATCTTTTTTAATTTTGACCATATATTTTCATGCTTTTTCCTAGTGTTCAAGTTTCCATAGATTTTTTTCACGATATATCCAAGTCAAAATTAGAATTTCCATAGTAAATTATTTCACAAATTCTGATTTTAAAAATCTTTCTTTAAAGTTGGATGTGTTGACCCACATCTCTAATTCCAGCACAATAATCAGGAGACTGAGGCAGGAGGATCACCATGAGTTCAAGGCCAGATAGGGATATATAATGAGTTCAAGGCCAGCTTGACTATCATAGGGAGATTCTGTCTCAAAAGCAGAATAAACAAAATCCTTTTTCTTTCTTTCTTTCTTTCTTTCTTTCTTTCTTTCTTTCTTTCTTTCTTTTTTTTTTTTTTTTTTTTTGGAAAAGGGGAGTTATGGTGGTCCCTCCACCTATAACTGTTGGTTCTTTTACCTAATTATTTCAAACTAAAATAACTTTTTTCTCCCCCATATTTTTCTAGCACATTTAATAAGCCCTATGAATTTTGTCTCTGTAATGTTTTCAGGATTATAAAGTCATCCTACCCGTGAATCTGCAACACATCTTTTGGATAACATCTTTCCTTTTCTGTGCTTATGGCTTTTCATTCAATCTCTGCCCAAACACTTTTCTGCATTAATTTTGATTTTGACTTGGTCAAATATTCTGGTTTCTGTGAACACACCAGTGCTCTTGCAGGCAGAATTAAGCTGCCTTTTCTGTGTTTTATAATAGCACACAGCATACCTATTGAAATTATGTATTCTGTGTCAGTTTCCTTGATTAGATTATTATATTCTTAATGATGAAAATTCTGAGAGTAGTTCTGAAGCTGATACTGAATTAACACAAGTTTAATTTTAAATATACTATACAAATGAAGAATATTGCTTTGAAACTCTATTTTATTGCTATTTTTACATGTTGCTCTTCAAAGTAAGTTTTTAATTTGAGCATACCATTTTCTGTGATAGATATGCAAACTTAACTATGTATTATTTCAGTATAATTCAAAGAGACTAAATAGGATTCTTTTTTTTAAGTTTTGACTCTTTTTCTTTTTCTTTTCTGTTTTTGTTATGTTTTGTTTTTTGTTTTTTGTTTTTTGTTTTTTGTTTTGGCAGAACTGGGTTTTAAATTCAGGCCCTTGCACTTGCCAAGCAAGTGCTTATTCTACTGAGCTGTCTCCCTGGCCCTTAAATAGGATTATAAACAAACAAGAATAGATGCTATAAGAAGTTCATAAAATAATAAATCAAATTGTTCAATGTTATACCAGAAATAAAGTTACATTTAATGAACAATTTTAAATGAATATAAGGCTCACTTAAAGCAAAATCTCACTTTTATTCATGGAGACAATGGTACAACTACATATTTTATTTTTAAAAAGGAGACCAGAAAAATGCACATTATTAAGGCACAAATCCCTCTTTATCCAGAAAACGAGAGGCCAAAATTAAATTACTACTTTAAGTACTTAGAAAAGGAAAAATAGAAATTATTTATTCTATGGGTGACAATTTTGGTGACCATATCTTATAATAATGCAAAGCAAAATTTATTGTAGAAACTTCATATTGATACCTTCTTCAAAATTAATATTAGTTTATTAGATGTTAGACAAGTGACATTTAAAAGTTGAGATGCAACATCAAGAGCTTTATAAATCTGGCATTTTGTTCTGCCTAAGCATTCTTAAACAAAATATAGTTCATTATACTTAGCTGGAATGCCCCTGTGCTTTTTGAATGCTATTCTGAATTCTACTTTCCTCTATTAAAACCTACTAGGATCCCACCTACATTTGACAAAAATTATATTGAAGACCTGGAAAAGAAAATATTTTCACATCTCTGTGAATTTGGAATTATTTTCTATGACTTCAGTCAAAGGGTACATACATACATAAATTGGAAATTTTAAAACATTGTTGGACAATTATAATCACAAGCAAACATGAATATTGCTAATGAGAATTAAGGAAGAACACACTCATTTAGAGCATGAAATAACAAATATGATTTGTGCTCTTACCTTTTTTCATAGCCTGTTCTATCTGCTACACTGCAGCAGGGCTAGATGGAGCTGCTAATGATCCGGAAGAAAATTGCTCAGGTATATATTGGCCTACTTGTAAAGTTTTATTGCACTCTCACTCACCTATCAGTATTCAATATTCTTGTGCTCAACACGCAAGTGTTAAGAATCTTAACCTTGAAAGTAATTTGTATAAATACTCTTCTCTGGAAATATAAGTTAATTAGTAACTCTTCTCAGCTTTTGATTTCTGGAAAAAAGAACTATCTTAAGAGCATAGGAGCTATTCCAAAGATGTTTTCTCTCTTCAGAACTGCATTTCTTTTCATTATTTGAACACTGTTTTAATAACAAAGATAAGATTTGTAAAATATTCATAGAAACTAATGATTATGAGGTGATATTTCAGTAAAATTGAATGATAAAATAAATGTTAATTACATGGCTTGTGGTTAACTTTATAATTGAAGAACTGAGAAAATGTAAAGATGAAAATATTAAACAAGAGATAAAGGTATTACTAATTCAAGATTAATATTACATTTTATTTATCTCTATATTAAGTTCATCACTAATTTACCAAAAATCATTTTGTAACCACTGCTAAGTTCATAAATGAAAGTTTATAGTATGGACAGCACTAGTAGTTTCAGCTCATATGTACTTGAGAACTAAAGTTGTGTTGCACGAGATCTGGGTGTGAGTGCTCACTGGACTATGTGGTCCTGAGAAGCCATGTATAAATTTGTGTATTTATTTAAGTCTACATGTCTTTGTCTAGAAACCATTAAGAAAGTTGTCTATGATAGGATTCCTGAGGGAATTACATGAGCTACTGTAGTCTAAGATTACTTTCACAGCTTTGCAATTACAAAGAGAGTCCAACTAAGTCCTGAAATAGTGGTTCAGTTCTATATTCCACCTGTCACTGCCTCGTCAAAAATAAATGGATAGTAAAATACGGTGGTCCTGAAAAACAGAGGAGCTCACATCAAAGGCCACCTGGATAAATTTAGAGAAAATATCAAAGGACTACATACCTGAATTACTATTAGTCTCAGAGGAAGCATAAAGAACTTCCTGTTACATGAAAATTGATTAGAATAATGCAAGAATGGCCTCAATGAACAGAAAAGTGAGCTCGATGTAGGCTAATTTATGAGTAATTTGTTCTCTACTCATGGATGATATAATTATATCTGTAGAGAATTCCATTTAATCTTCCTAAATCTAGAAACAAAATATGAGTATAGCAAGATGACAAGCTATCAGACCAATACACAGAAGTTAAGCAAGTTCTTACACAAAGCAATGAGTTGTGGGAAACTAAAGCTAAAATGCAGAGAAAGAGATGTAAGTGGTTAATGTACAAGCATTTAGAATAGCACCAAAATGAGACATGGGCATGAATCTTGAAAAACATACAGAATATCTATTCTGAAAATTTGAAAATATGAATGTAGTATCTCAACTAAAATCCAAAGAAAAGAAGATATACTATGTGACAAAGTAAGGCCTTGTCTCAAAACACCAAAAACAAATAAACAAAATTTAAAAACAGACATTGTTTCCAACTTTCTACATCTTTAAATTGAAACTCTGTCAAGTTTTAATTAGCTCTCTTTTATATATTTTTATGTATATGAATATTTTAAGTAATAGTTTTATTCTTCCAATTAAAGACTGTCTATGATTTAAATTTTTGTATCTTTATTTTTTATCTTGATCTCACTACGTGGTGATATGAACTTACCATGAAGATATTTTGTGAATAAAATGATCAAATGTTAAAAAAAATCCTGTATATCAAACATGTCTACTTTCTTTTATCCACCTTATATCTCACTTCCTCCCTCGCTATTCTGCCTCTGCCAGTGAATCAAAATCAACAGAAGATGGTTCTGTCCATGAATGGCTCAACAGGTAAATTCGAAAAAGGCACAAATGCATTCAAGAAGGCACTTTAACATAAAATATATTGTTTAAAAACAAAGATAAATTTTTAAAAGGTAATTTGCATTAATACCTTTGTTCATAAACTTCTCTGTTGGCATACACATTGATTCTCAAATGAAAATGTTAGAAAAAATTTTGACTAGGTTCATAAACTCCACATTGAGTGACAAACACTAGTGTGGCCATCTTCTCCAAAATTGTGAACCGAGGTACCACTATGTTAACATTAAGTGCTACAAATGTTTTTAAATTTCATGACACAAGTTCAATCCAAAATCAAGTAGGTGATTAGATAGGCAGAAAAAAACTGCACAGACCAAGATTGGAATTGAAGGATACCAGGTGATTGACAGGTAGTGAAATCAAAGCAGATTAGTGCTTTGTGATGCACTTTGACTTTCAAATTTGTACTTCAGAATTAGCATATGGTGGTTAAATCATGTATATCAAGGAAACAATTATAATCAGTATGGGAATGATCAAGACCAAGAAATGCACATCAATTGGGAGAGTAGGCATGACGATCTAGAAAACAAGAGAAGAGAGAGAAAAAAATAGTTTTCAGAAAATGAGAATTACAGATTCCAAAATCAGGACAATGAAAAATTCTAGAAGATCAGAGAGATCAAAGTCAGGAGAGAAGAATGGAAAGCATGCAAGCTCCAAAGGTGAGGAAGATGGGTATCAGAATGGAGTGGAGAGATGATGGGAAAAACCAAGCAGATACTCTGAGCGTTCCGGAGAGTCAAAGAAACATCAGGACTGGAGAAGAGAAAAGTTACTCAACAAAATAACATAACTGAACATGCTTTCTCTTCAGTTCAAAGTGTTTTTTACATTATTGAACTTTATAGAGCTCTTGCATAAGGTATTTCTTCGTATTTATAAATTTTAAGAATGTTTTCATTTTAACATGTTTTATAATTGATACATTCAATGGGTTCCTTATAAAATTATTGGAAAAGAAAAAAATCTCAGCAGCAAAGGCATGTAAGTCCTGCGCATATTTTGTGAATAAAATAATCAAATGTTAAAAAATCATGTATATCAAACATGTACTTCAGGTTAAAAGTTATATGGTTTTGAAGTTATATTCTGGCTTCTAATGTTGCTGTCCATCAAAATAGAACAGAAGACAGAAGTCTGATTTTTGTGGTGAGGCAGAGATACTTCAAAACAAGATGTCATCCAAAGAGCTTCCATTTCTTCCAGGAGCTTGTGAAAAAGAAAAAATGTCTGGAAGAAAATGACCACATGAAAGGTAGATGAGTGCCGAATGGAAGCCCTGGGATCTGCTGAAGTTGTCTCAGCTGCTTTTTACAGAAGGCACAAAAGATGTGGATGCAAATGTTCAAAAAGAAAGAAAGACAAAAAAAAATTGCTCAGGCTACCAGGACACATAAAACAGAATGAAAGCAAAGACATTTAGGAGACGATGATGAAATAAGGACCTACTGGTCTAAACAAAAGCAAGATGTGAAGTTTTGGGACAAGCTTCCAGAAAACCAGGGCACTTACAATTAATTTATTTAAGTCCTTCCCTTTACTGCTACGTGAGACGGATGGTCCCCAGCTTTTACCTGTAGAGCTTAGTGTTCTCTTAAGCTGCAAATCCAACTCTCCAAAGAATTCACTTTTAACATCTCAGAAGAGAAATCTGCCATTTCTCTAAAGACAATTCATTTTCCAGTTCTGTGTCACAATTGTTATTTCTACTTTTCTCCAAATCATGTCGGATCACGACTTTCAATTTCTTTTTGCTTTGTACTATACGTAGACAGAGTGTGTGGCACACGTGCTTTCCCTCAATGCCTCATACAAAATCCTTTGCATTCACTTTACAACTTCTGCTATAATCTGTAACTTTCAGGTTGTGTTCTTGTGCTTATTGCTACTGGTTTTAGAAACCTCAACTACTCAAACTAGTGCTCTTTCCCTAAACCAGACATGTGTAAAGTACACAAGTCACCCTGGTTATCTAATAACAGGACTCTACCAGGTCAAAAACTTTTAATGTTATTATGTGATTTTCAGCAATATTTTTCATGATTTATGTAAAGGTGACAGTGGAGGGCTGTAGGGAAGAGGGGCCAGGGCAGTACTGGCCCCTGGGCTTGCAGCTCAGTGTAGTATTTTCTTGTGAGCAACTACTTTCCAAAATTTTCATAAAGTAAAATTTCTAGGAAGTACTATGAGAACTATTAGAATAGCAGTCCTATCCAATGAACCAAAGAATGACATCTTTGTTTCACAAAAATGAGGTCATATATGCTATTAGTTTTATGTATAGGTTGTCCTAAATACATTTATTTAATATTATAATACATTTTGTTAATAGTATAATAAAAATTATTTTAAAAGTTTTGATACATGTACATAAACTACATTATATGTTTTTATGCACCCCAAGAAAATTACCCTTTATCCAGTGTGGCTCTAATAAGGGCCATCCAAAACATGAACACCCAAGCCATCAAGTGGAGCCAGTCCTTTCTCAGGAAAGTATCTCAACTAGTTATATTCCCAACATTGTGTTATAATGATGTGGCCCAAAGTTATATAATGAAGCTATAATCTTGATTTCATAGTTAAAGTTCTATACATTTGTGTTTTCTATTTCATCATAACTCATAATCAAACTTTTCTCCTGCCATACTAAACTTTTTCCACTTTCTTGAGATCATATCTATATGTATTTGGTTCTAAAGCTGATCTGTCCTTAATTTTGTTTTTCTGATGCTGGAAACTATACTCAGGGCCTTCACACTGCAGCATATGCCTTAGGCCCCCCTCTTTTTTAAAAAATACAAAATCTTGCTAAGTGCCTTAAACTAGTATTGAACTTGAGATTTTCCAACCTTAGCCTCTCAGAGAACTTGGATTCCTGTGCCAGTATGCCAGGCTGATTTGCTCTTTCTTGATATAAATTATATCCATATTTTTAATATCCAGTTGATGTAACTCATGTTTTAAAGAGAGCATTCAACTCTATCTCCTCGCCCTTAAGAGTATTAATTCCTTCCCTTTATTTCCCCATAGGAATGTATTTTCTATTTACATCATGTTAAATTTGTACATATTTGCTTCTGTTAACCAGATAAAACTGAGCACACTTAAGAGAGCATGACTAACACCTTTGCAGTACTTAATTTACAATGCTTCATACAGTGGTTGGTACGATGCAAGGTACGGCATTAGCTTCCAGCTATATATTTATATAAATACTTCTTTGTCAAGTTCCACTAGCAGGAGACAGGTAGGGTTGTCACAGGACTTGATTTTGTGCTCTGTGATGGTAATGAGAGGTTACAGAATGGGAGACTGACTCTGAATTGGATCATATCCGTTAGCAAAAGCAATCAGTAATCCAGTTGCCAGGTATCATAATCCTTGTTCAGAAATCGGGAACAACAAAGTCCAAGTAGGGATAAAATTGTTAGTAAAGCAATCACACAGCCAAAAGTCTATTAACTGCTGTAAGTTTTAATGAAACAATATGATGTTGAAACCTTTATTGCACTCCGATTACCAGTAGAACTAATTTTTTATTTTCTCTGCTTTCTTACATTTAATGACAAAATGGTCTGTGTTCAGGCTATATGGCAGCTCACCTATGGAGGGCCTTTTCTAGCTCTCACACTCATCATAGCAGGGGTAACAAAATCCTGGCCAACGTAATACAATCAAACTTCATGCCCGCAACTTCCAAATTACAATTATTTTGGTTTTATTTGTTTATGCATTAGCATGTGTTTATGGTACATAATGTTTGTGTTATTCTGGGGAGTTGGTCCGCATACTGAATTCAGCGTAGCTCCTTTTCAGTGCCCTTTCCTTTCTCTCCCTCCCCCTCCACCCACCTCTCGATCCCTTTCATTGTTTCAGTGCATGTTTGAGGCAGAGTATGTTTGCATTCCTTATGGGAAATTGGGACAGTACATAAAATATCTTCATTCTTCTTTCCATTACACTATTGTATAGAAACTTCTTGCTGCCAAAATCCTCTATTTATATCTTCCTGTGAATCCAGGGTGCATGTGTTTCTGTGAGAAAGCTTTGCTCAGGTACTCAGAGACCCAGAAGTGACAGATTAGAAAAGTCTTGGGTTCCTGAACGTCCTCTAAGTTCGTTGCTACCTCGATATCTAGATAACTCATCTCCCACCATTAAATGGGAAACCATTTATCTTTTCTCAGCAGTGCACATTTGCATCACTTAATTGATGCAAATTAATTAATTTATCTCCAGAATAGATTGTGATCATTGAACTGTGCATTCTGATGATGATGTGTAGAGTATGGTTAGCACGGACCAAGAGGTTGCTTGCTGGATTGTGCATGTTATCTATTGCCCCCTTTGGCCTTCCATGATGCAGCTTGCCAAGACTTCACGGATCTGGAATATATATACCATAAACATATAAAACTAAGAAGAAATAATACAAATTTCTAAATTACTGATATAATTAATCACAAAGTAAAGTGGAAAATGAAGTTTCATTTTATTGTTGTTTGATGAAAAAGCTTTTACTTTTTCCTCTCTTGTTTTTCTCATTTGTGTTCTTCAAATGTAAACTGTGGACTTGAACGATGGCCTGCTCTGAGCACTTCTGGGGTCAGAGCATGGAAGTGCACACCAAGAGCAGCCCTAGGCACTGGGAGCAAGAAAGAGCCTGGTTTTGTGAGCACGAAACACTTCTGCATCAGACATCACATCTGCTGGCACCTTGGTAATTGCTCTTCTAGAATTACGTAAAGTAAACCTCGTTTGGGGGATTTTTTTTTTTCAGTACTGGGGATCAAACTCAGGACCTTGCACTTGCAAGGTAGGCACTTATGGTGCTGAGCTATCTCCCTGGCCCTTGGTTATTTTTAAATCACTGGGTTTTGTACTTTGTTAAAGCAATCAGAACAGACTAAAATAGATGACAGCTCATTGTTTTTAAATTAAACTCCTTGGAGAAGCCCTAGTATCATTCACAACCTGTCCTTTAATCCACACTGGAGTAAATAGAAGAAATAAATTGTGACTTTTCAAATTTCCATCATATGATATGTAAAAAATTATTCTGTCACTGCGTTATTAACAATGCTGTAAAACTCATATAAAGAGGAACAACAAATATTAATTCTGAAAAAATGTTTTATTAGTTATCAGAAATTTTAAAAGTATGACTGAAAATACATCTCATTAATGAAAATAGCCCTAAAATTTCCAACTTGTAAAAATTTTTTACTGATTGTCCATATTTTAATTATAAGAAATTTACTGCTAGAAAATACATTTTTGGAATACAAAATATACACTACACATTAGAAATAGTTAATAGAATGTCTAAGTAAGGAATTCAAAGTAAGCATCAATATTCTGAATTGGCTCTTTGATGTCTTATTGACAGTCTTATATGATGTCTAATAGACGTCTCACAAATAGCAGTAGAAGTAATTATAAATAAATGGCTAAATACTGCTTGGAAATTAAGCTGATTTCCCTAATACTGAAATTTTCTTAAGTTAGGTAAGAAACTTAGAGTCATATTTCTTTGAGATAAAATTTGAAAACACTGAAATTATCTTAAAAATTCACTTTTTAAGTTCTTATTATGAAATTTCATAAACTTTGGTGTAACTGGTAAAAAGTACACTGGATTCTACTTACAGGACTGAGTAAAATTAATTTTCAATTCTAATCCTGCTAAAGACTTAGTAATGATAGTAAATTTAAAATGAAAAATAGATGAAATAGGTTTTTATTTCCTCACACATGTAATTAATGAGATGCTTATTAATTAAGTAGAAGTTATTAAAAATAAAATCTAAATCAATTTAAATATAAATTATTTGAAAGTAATAAAGGAGTCTCTGTAAGGAAGTATATCCATGCTGTGATCTATGTCTTCACTCAAAGTTTTATTAAACATTTCCAAGACACAGCTTAATATCCATCCATATCAGTCATAATTTCAGCAAACATGGTAGCAGAAGGAAAATAC
Source organism: Octodon degus (assembly GCF_000260255.1). NCBI lineage: Eukaryota > Metazoa > Chordata > Mammalia > Rodentia > Octodontidae > Octodon > Octodon degus. Next base: position 1,603,872 of record NW_004524823.1, read on the forward strand.
AGACTCAAAAGATTCATTTCACTCATCGGTTTTCCAAGCCAATGTACACATAATTAAGCAAGAAAACTTTAGCTAGTGCTATTATTCACATTCACATTTTGAGATTTCTCTGACTATTTTAACATATTGATGTACTATGTAATGTCAACTCTACATTAGGGAGGATATGTTAATTTAGGATACTGTTAACTCTGTCATAAAATATATAAGATTTTGCACTGGGTGAAGTAATCTGAAATTACTGAATTCTCTTTTTGACACTTAAAAGTATTACTGTATTTCTCTCTCTCTGTCTCTCTCTGTCTCTCTCTCTCTCTCTCTATCTCTCTGTCTCTATCTATCTATCTATCTATCTATCTATCTATCTATCTATCTATCTAATTTCCTTTTGTATTTAGTACAGGATCTCCAGGGTCTCACTACATAGATCAGACTCATAGTGATCCTTCTGTTTTCAACCTCCCAAGTGCTGGGATTACAGGCACGTGCCACCACGCCCAGTCTCAGTCGCCATCTGAGCATGCCCTGGGAGCAGGACTGGCTTGGCACACTGGGGAACGATCCTGGCCACTGTCTGCCTCAGCAGGTGCTTCAAACTGCTGAGCTATCTGGCCAGCCCCCTAATAATTATTTTTGATGAGAATTCATTATAACAGAATTTGAGATCTCAAATTGTCATAATTACAAATAGATTAAAAATATATTTATATGCAACTGTGTATTGTATGATGCAAACATTGCCCACTCTATAACTTATACATAGAAAAGACATGATCAAATCAGATGCAATATCAGGTTATTGAATTCTATGTGAAAGATAGAACAATTGACTAAATGAGAGCATATGCTAATGAAAACAATTTTTTGCTTTAGTAAATTTTCCTGTTTCTACAAGAAATGTATAAAATAAATACTGAATTACTAATATTTAATTGTTTTTCCAGTATATCTGAAAGCCTAGAGGCACAATATAATATGATGCCAATATTTGTGATTAGTTTTAGATTTAAATTATTTTATTCAATTGCATTAAAATAGTATATAGTCTAGGTAAACTTCATGTGTTACCTGCCACCCTCATATACATGTCTGATTTGTTTGTTTCCCTTTTACTCACATATCAAAAAATACCAAATTCCATATTTTAGATAATCTCTAGGCTGCTGGCATGAAACTGAAACCTCATTTCACTAAGAAATGCTTGGCAGGAGTAATACGTAAAGCATCAGCTCCTTCCATAAATAGTTATTAAGAATTCCTACTTTTTGATGCCTCAGTTTTGGCAACATGATTTCTCCAAAAGAATGAATACATTTTTTTCCTGTATTTAGGACAAGGTCTACATGGTCTACAAGATATGGTGTAACACTTTAAAATGTGGAGATTTTTGTTTCTGTACACAATGTAAAAACCTGGAAACACCATGATGTTACCACTTCTACAAAAAAAATAATTTGGATAGAGTGTAAATATACAATTTTTCTTGCACTTGCTAGACAATTTGTTAAAATTTTCATATTAATTAATGACAATATAAATTTCTTTACAAACGGTGTCATTCCACTAAATTAGGATCTATGAATTAAAAATTCAATTCAATAAGTGAGTGAGGAAATAAGAAAATCAAATTATCATATTTTATATATTAACATAGTGAGAGTATTTTATTACAAATATAATAAATAATTTTAAATCTCTCAGATTCTTTCTTTCTTTCTTTCTTTCTTCTTTCTTTCTTTCTTTCTTTCTTTCTTTCTTTCTTTCTTTCTTTCTTTTCCTTTTTCTTCTTTTGGTACCAGGTATCAAACTAAGGACCTTGCACTGGTCCGGCAGGTGCTTTTGTTGCTGAAATCTCTCTCCAGCCTATTTCTGTAAAATAGTTAAGAAATACATTTTATTCAATTTTCTAAAACTTATTCTACGATTTCTTTACGATTTCCCTATATCAGGTACTGTTGAATGTAGGCATAAAGAATAAAATACTAAGATGTCAATACTTTGCTTTACACAATTTTTAGTGTAGAAATATAAATATATAGTAATTAAAATAGAGTAATGTATAATTCAAACACCTTAAATATTTAGGCAGTAAATATCAAATTCAATTTTTCTCCACCAATTTCTCTGCTTTTTTTTTTTAGTTTTTGTCAGAACAGTAAATATGTGAAAAAGAATTTATTCAATACCAATACATTTCTTATCCCACTGGAAACATTAAAAACAAACCAATGTAAGTAATTATTATATGTATTCTTAAACTTCTTTATGTGAATAGTTGATTGAATAAGCCAAAATTACAAATCATCATAATCTAAGATTAAGCTTCCCTAGTTACCTTTTATGATGATATCAACATATGCCGGTATTTTGTTCTACATGTGTAAACATTTACTTTAATCAACTTCTATTTTATTATAGTAGTACAATACACAATGTTTCAAGGTTTTCCAATGATAAGACAACACATCTTGAGTCCATCCTGTATGACACCTCTGTGACAGTTGCTCAGGGCAAAATCTCCTCCTCCTTCAATTCTAGACAGGAACTGAAGTTCCTAACATAACTTGGATACAGGACAGAATTGTCCAGGTATGAAATTCATTTTAAATGTTGCTATAGTAAAACTTATTAAAAAGGTAAAATTATACATATCTGAAACTACACTAAGTAGACTAATAATTGTTCATCTAGAATAAAAAGTATGAACAATAGTTGATTTCTGACTTAACTTTTTTTAATCATTTAGACTAAGAATCAAGTACCACAAATAGGGACATCTTAAAAGCCACATGAATGAAGCAGTTTGTTGTGTTTATCTTCATGGTATCCACTTCTCAGAGACGCAACTTGGCCTCAAAGTCAATAGCTAAATGTAAGTATCCCTAACCATATTTAATTGCAAGCAACCTACAAAAAGATAGAACTGCTTCAGATATAAATTTTTATCAGAAATTGGCTGTATAAAATGTAATGTTTCATTTCAGTTATAATTAAGAGTCTTGGAAAGGAATGCATCTCTTTTGTCTAATAAAGACATAGTATTTTTTCTATTCCCCTAAGAGTTCTTATACCAAAAAGAAAATATTTTGGGAAAAATGTTCATAAAAAAGATATAGACAGCTCATATATAAACAGAATATTTCTTTGTACTGAATAAGTTAAAATAGATTTGTCTTTGTTTTTCAATAAGAATTTTAAGGAACAACAACTTTTGCTTTCTCAAAGTAAATGCTGTATATTTTTCATTATTGTCAAGGGGATACTGTGCTAGATCTTAAAGACAGATCAGCCAAAAAAAAAAAAAAGAGAGAGAGAGGAGAGAAATGCTTTATTGACTTTTAAAATTACTTTGATCCTTGGTTCTTTCTCAAAATTCTATGCCTCTGAGAACGCATCCTTCAGTTGTCATCACTGTGGGGAAAACTACTAAATTTGTTTTTCTATTTTTCCTCACCTAATGTGTTCCTAACTTTCTACTGCACATTTTTTCTGCTTTCATCTTCTCACCTAAATGCAATATACTGAACATTTTGTTGTACATTTTTACTTGAATCGACTTTAATTCCTCAAAGTCAACCATTCTGGAATCAAATTCAGCATCCTTGTGATTCTCCCCTAAAAGATGTCCACATGTTTTAATACTACTATTTCTACAGAACTCATCCTTGTGAGCTACCAATCATGTTTCATGTTTAAAATTGTCCCTGAAGATTTGATGATTGCAGAATGCATCCTTTTCTCACAACTTCCATAGAATTTAATGTAGATCAATGTGTATAACTTGATATTTTGTGTATTAGTTAAAAATTAATTTAACAAATTTAATTTTTAAAATGAATGGGACAATACATGCAGCTCATTTTGTTCCAAAATATTTTCAATTATAATAAATTTTACTATGAATATTATACATGAATTATCTTAACTAGGTAATCAACATCTCTGGCCATTAGAAAAATGCAAATTAAAGCAACACTAAGATTGGATTTTACTTCAAAAATAAACATAACTAAGAAATAAACAAAATGAGGGCCAGCAAGATAACTTAGAGGTCTAAATGTGACTGCTTAGGTAAGCTGAAGGACCGTGGTTTGATCCCTGGTACCACATGCTGTGCCAGACCCAACCCCAGGGTGAGCTGAGCTGGCCAAAAAAAAGAAAGAAAGAAAGAAAGAAAGAAAGAAAGAAAGAAAGAAAGAAAAGGAATAAACAAAATGACAAATGCTGGAGAGGCTGTAGTGAAAAAGGGGACTTCATCTTTTGGTGAGAATATAAACTAAGACTGGGCATGGTGGTGTGTACCTGTAATTCCAGTTCTTGGGAGGCTATAAACAGGCAGATCACTATGAATCCAATCTAGTAGTGAACCCTGAACACCCTGTAGGCCCTTCTCCACCCCCCCCCCAAAAAAAGATACAAAAATAATGCTTCATTTTAAAAAAAGAAAAAAAAGAACATAAACTAATAAACTCATTGTGGAAATCAGTATGGGAATTTTTCTAGAAAACAAAATTAGAAATTTCATATGATTCAGTGTTACAGGATATTGTGATGGCAACATAGACAATCAATGATTTTTTGGAGATAAGACCCAGTTCAATCACAGAGAGGCCACAGGGGTTATCTCAACTAAGAGCACCCAGCATTAGAGAGACTCTGAAGAGCAGCCCTTGATATGAGATATGAGAACTCCAAAATTTTATTTAAATATCAGTATAAGAGAAAACAGCAGAAAAAAACCAGTTTGTCCAAGGACCTAGCTCAAGATGAGATAGTTTTTCTTGGGGAAAGGGCAAGGACAATGGCCGGAAACAACATGCTGTACTAATATGAATTTCATTCACTCCTCAGCCAAATTCTCCAAAATTCAGCTATCTCATATCCTCTCCGAAGAGTTTAAGACACAATACTATAGTGATACATGGATACCTGCATGGCTAGCAGCACAATTCTTGATAGCTAAATCCTGGAAGCAGCCTGTATTCCATGGACAGATTATTAGATAAAGAAAATGTGTTATCTATGCATAATAGAATACTGCTCCACTATAAAGGGCAAATTTGAAGGAAAGAAGACATTTGTAGGAAAATAAATATACCTAAAATCTATAATGTTGAGTGACATAAACCAGGCACACAAGCTTAAATACTGTATTGGTGTCTCAAATTTGAGTAAGGCAAACTACAAACAAATAAATTAATGAAGAATTATTAGAAGTAGGCGGAGGGATGGATCTCTTGCAAATAGAAAGAAGCCCAAGAGACTGTGAAAAATGAGGAAAAGGAGAAGGAAAAATAAGTAGAATAAAAGGAAGCCATATAATAAATGTGAGCATTAAATGCTGTGAACATAAGCTAAGACTAAAGACAGTAAGAATGAAAATGGGGAAAGAGAATGGGGAGAGAGACTTTTAAAAAGAATCCAGTTGTATTACGCACATCTACCCACTCTCCAAAGTGACTGTAAACTTCATGCATTGAAAACATGTACTAATAAAAAAGACACAGGTAAAAGAAAATCATAATTACATGTTCTCAAACACTTCCTATTGAAAGAAAGTTATCAAAACATAGAAGACAAGGAGTAACTGTCCATATGAAAGAGGAAGGATAGCCTTGTTCCTTGCTCTCAACAGCTACCTTAACTGTTACAGATAGTTCCCTGGGAAGCTGCAAGTGCTTGACCTGGGAAGTCGGCGGTCAAGCACTGTTAACAGACTTGCATAGATCATTCCTTAGGCTTTAAGATGGCTATAAATAGAATCCTTTGATTTCTGAACTTTCTCTTAATAGTAAGAAGCAAAATCTAGTCCCTGGTAAAAGAATCATGCAAAAATTAAAATTATGGGGGATTGGGGAGACAGCTCAGTGGAATAAGTGCTTGCCTGGTGAGTGCAAGGTCCTGAGTTTGATCCCTGGTACCACAAAATTGAAAAAAGAAGAAACAATTAAAATTATGAACTTAGAGTGCACTCATAGTTTCAAAATTAAAACAACAGGGAAATTAAACCTTTAGTAGATATTTCTTCAAAATATTGGACAACAAATAATATTCATTTTGTGTGGATATGTTCAACATGGGTTCATTCTTAAAATGTCTTTAGAACTACTAGGAAATGTTGCATGATAATCAGTATTTATCAAGTATTAATTTAGATTCAGAATATTTTAAGTTGGTAAGCCACATAGGGAACAAATCCTTGATTCAATGTTTAATTAAACACAACTGTCTGCTGTTAAGCCATTTCCAATGACTGTCTCCAGTTACCACAGCAACTATCATCACTAAAAACTCATTTGGAGACAATTAAGATGCAGTGTGATGACAGGCTTTAAAAGGCTGTAGCTTTTACTCTCCTGTGCCAACAGAAGCACAGAGGTGGGTCGTACCCATCCACGGAGCAAAGGACAGGGAAGAACAGGTACGGAACTGAAGCATCAGGGCTTTAAGAAGTAGGAATCACAAGTCTCACAAATCATTCTTCCCCATAAATGCCGTGTCCCTGGGCCAGCCAAATAGTTCAGCAGATTAAAATGCCTGCAAGCAGGCGCAGGGATGGGGGTTCAATTCCCTGGCCTGAAGTGCCAGCCCCACCCCCGGGGCACACTGAGATGGCAATTGAGACTGGGCGTGGTGGTGCATGCCTGTAATCCCGCCTCTTGGGAGACTGTAAACAGACGGATCACTAGGAGTCCAATGTAGCCGTGAGACCCTGAACACCCTGTAGACCCTTCCCTAAAATTAAATAAATAAATAATAATAAAAAATTCCCATGTCCCTTGTAGCTCTCTGTTCTCTACTTTCTTTCATTCACTGCACCTATAATTGCCATCCAAAGTGTTCAGGTTTATAAGAGTCTCAGGTAGAATTTTTTCACTTAGGCTGGGAATATGGAGACCAATTTATCAGCTTGCTCCTGAGGTTGGATTGCAATTTGAGAAGAGCATGGTAAGCTCTGTCTCACAGGTTACACCTCCCTCCCCAACTCTGTATTTTTAAAGTGCCTTGTACATCATAAGAATGTGCTGAAATTGCCCAGCACAACTTAGAATTAAAATTAATTCTGTTGTTGAGAACTACTTTTCTTAAAAGTGCAATATTATTTTAAGCTTAAGAAATACAATTAAAATGTCAAATTATACCATAACAAATATGAAAAGGCAATGGAAGGATCAGTTCTAATCCATCCATAGAATGGTTGCACTCTCAGTGACCAGGTAGTAGCCTATTTACCTAGTTTCTAATCAATTAGAATCGATGTGGAACTCTAGGCCAGTATACCTACCTTAGTCTTTGTGGTATTCCTCACCAGTAGGAATAAACAAAATGACAAATGCGGGAGAGGCTGTAGTGAAAAAGGGGCCTTCCTCTATTGGTGAGAATATAAACTAAGACTGGGCGTGGTGGTGTGCACCTGTAATTCCAGCTCTTGAGAGGCTGTAAACAGGCAGATCACTATGAATCCAATCTAGTAGTGAGACCCTGAACACCCTGTAGGCCCTCCCCCCCCCCAAAAAAAAGCTTCATTTTACAAAAAGGAAAAAAAAACCATAAACTAATAAACTCATTGTGGAAATCAGTATGGGAATTTTTCTAGAAAACAAAATTAGAAATTCCATGTAAGTCAGTGCTACAGGGTGTAACCATGGAAACATAGACAATCAATGATTTTTAGGAAAATAATACAATTAATCCTATTCAACAGAGCAATCCTCCTTTTATCAAAGTACAAATTTTGATATGTAAAAATGGGAAATAGCACTGCAAATTTTTTCTTTAAATAACAATGTTAAATGTAAAACTAAAATGTTTAAATGTTTTATATTAATTTTGTAGAAACCTTATGAAAATGCCATCATGTTTTAATAATTAGCATGAAAAACAATATTTAAAAGAGATTTGGGGACCAGCCAGATAGCTCAGTGGATAAAGTATCTGGGACAAGGTTTCCATCCCAGGCAGGCTATGCTGGCCCCGCTCCTGGGGCGTGCTGAGAAAAAGACTGAGACTAGGAGTGGTGGCAAGAGCCTGTAATCCCAGCACTTGGGAGGCTGAAAGCAGGAGACTCACTAGGAGTCCCATCTATATAGTGAGACCCCGTACTAGACACATTAGAGAGAGAGAGAGAGAGAGAGAGAGAGAGAGAGAGAGAGAAGAGGAGAGAGAGAGAGGAGAGAGACTGAGACTTGAAAAGCAGAAAAAGTTTTCTGTACCTCATTAATTTTGAATCATTTTTCAACAGTTTTTCTTTCCAAATTAAAACGAATTTGTTTCAGTCTTGCTGAGCAAACCATAAGCAATATGAAAAACCCAACGGAATAGAAAGAAAATGAAGATAAAGAAAACAAGAGAAAAAGCAAAAGAAAGAGTTCCACATTACATTTAGATGGTCATTTCTGCCTAAACTATTCTTCTACCAAATTATTTAAACCAATGGAATTTTAAAATTAAAAGTCTAACTTCATCAAGAATATATAAAGAAAAAATATATAATCACACATGTTGTCTAGTAATGGCAGCACAGACTGCTACAACCGCTGAGAAAATCAGGGTAGAGATTCCTCTAAATGTAAGAATAGAGGCCCCAGCTGACCCAGCTATTCCCATTCTGGATATTTTTCCAAAAGAACTGAGAACAGCATACCACGGTAACATAAGTGCACCCATGTTTAGAGCAGCACAATTTGTGATAGCTAAATCTTGGAAACAGCCTGAATACCCATCAATAGAGAAATGGATAAAAAAGAAAACTTGAGGCTCTTACAGGCAAATGGATGCAACTAGAGATCATACTCAGAAGTGAGATAAATCAAACCTGCATGTGTCAACACTGAATTGTCTCCCTAGGATAAGAAACTGAAAGAGTAAATAAAATACAAAAGGTACAATGCATATTGTGAAACAGAAAGTGATGGCTCAAAAGGAAAAAAAAAATCAGGATGAGGAATGTGGTAAAGCTAGCAAGCAAGAAAAAGAGAGAGAGAGAGG
>NW_004524823.1:1612959-1638271 GCF_000260255.1 Octodon degus
CCAAGATAATTGTTATACTAATTTCTATTGGTTTATTGAAAAGAACAGCTAATGCTTAATTGTTTGATCAATTTTACACGCCTCTATCTGTTGATCTGAACAATTACTTTGAAGATAACACTGTGCAATACAACATCCATTGTTAATTGTTTGTCCTCTGGTTTTATTTTTTATTCTCTTTAAAAAAAAAAGATAGGGGCCGGGAAAATGGCTCAGTAGAAAAGCACTTGCCTCGCAAGCGCAAGGGCCTGAATTCAATCCCCAGTTCTGAAAAAAAAAAAAAAAAAAAAGAAAAGATATAACTGTGATACAGATAAATACATGAATATTTATTTAAACAACCATGGTAACATTCTTTTAAAATACTCTTACTTTGCACAAAAAGCAGATAACTGCTTTTCACCAGATGTAATTGTGTTATACCTCCTATTGGAGAACTAAGAGAAACGAATGCAGTTCACACCATTAACACATTGATTCCTTTCAGAATATGATAAGGAAGATAATTTCACATCTCTGAGAAAAGTTTATACATATGTATTAATAGAAATCAAATAAAATTAAAGAAGATATGGAAATAATGAAAAGAATGCATGATTTCAGGTAATTTTATAAGGTACACTGACAAATAATATTCAGTTTAATCCGTAAAGAGTAAAACAAACGTGGGATTAGTGGCTAAAGATTGTTATCCCCCTACTCTAGAGACTGAGGCACAAAGACCAGCATGAGTTTTATGTCAACCTGGGAAGCACAGTAACACTCTGTCTCAAAACATTACACACACGCACACAGAAATAACAGCAGCAGCAATGAAACCTTCCTAACACATTAAGTAAGAATGCTGCGCATATACATCCTTGGTTTAATACTCATATTGTATGAAAAGAATTCAGTCTTTCAACATTAAGTGTAATATTTGTTGTTGAATTTTTCCATGTGCCTTCAATTAGACTAAAAAAGTTTTTTTTTTTAATCCCAAGTTTGTTGACAGCTTTCATCATGAAATGATGTCAAATTTCATCAAATACATTATTGATACAACCATGGCCTGAATTATTGATGCTTGAATATTGGATTAGCCTTGAAATCCTGACATAAACTCCATATGCATATAGCATTTTAGAGCTTTACATTTTGTTTGCCTATGTATTACTATGTTTGCCTATGTTCAAATAGACAAATTTCATTGAGGATTTCTTCCTCCTGCTAATGAGCAATTAATAATCTATGAGTCTGTTCCTGGGTTCTTACCATTCTGGCTGTGCTCTCACTGTCATTCTGGTCTCACAAGAAAATATTTGGGAAGTGATTTTTCAGGAATGTATTGTGTAGAATTGTTACAGACTCTTTTTTTTTTAAATGTTTATTTATTTTTGTAGTTAGTAGAGGGTCTACAGGGTCTGCAGGATCTCACTATATAGACTGAACTTACAGTGATCCTCCTGTTTTCAGCCTCCGACACACTGGGATTACAGGCACGCACCACCAGGCCCAGTCTTATTGTATAGAATTGGTGCCACTTCTTTAAGTAATTGGTTGAATCTATCAGTGTTAATTCCTGGAATCATAGTGTTTCCTCTAAAAGATTAAATATAATTCCAATGTCTTAAATATGGTGGTTCTAAATTCAAGTTTTGAGTTTCATCTGGATGGATTTTTATAGTTTATTGTTTTGGTGCATTTCATTTAAGTTTTCTAACTTAAGTGCACACATTTGTCCATAACATTCTCTCACAAAATGTTTAATGTTTGTGAGGTTGCTGGTAATATCAACGCTTGGGCCGGGGAGATGGATCAGTAGAATAAGCGCTTCCCTGGCAAGCGCAAAGGCCTGAGTTCAATCCCTGGTTCCGCAAAAAAAAAAAAAAAAAAAAAAAGAAAAAGAAATCAACTCTTATTCTCTTTTTTAGAAGTTTTTAAAGTGAATTAAGAAATAATAAAAACATTAGAAATCATACAGAATTTCACTAAACGATTGATAGTAATTCAGTAATAGTCGTTAGATTGTCTATCATCTTCAAATTAATTGTTCAGATTGCCAGAAATAAACATGAAAGCCTCACTCACATTTTGTTACTTTAAATAAATATTTAAATATTTTGTTGCTTTAAATAAATATTTCACTAAAAAGTTAATTATGGAACTCTTATCACAAAGAAGCCCTACCTGATCATGCTTTCTCTTCTATTTGCTTCAAATATTATCTCCATACACACTGAAAACCTAATAAGATGATGTAGTAATTTTGCTTTCACATTTATAAAAAAATAAAGAACTAAACAAAAAAAATAAAATAAAATAAAAAAAAACAGGAGACGCTTACACGCGTGCAAGCTCAGCAATTAGGAGGCTAACGCCGAGGGATTGCCATATGCTGAGGTGAGCCTGGGTTGATTCTGCCTTAAACAGACAGCAAGATTCTGTCTCAAAAAGACAACAGCAACAACAAAAAGTACCTCCTGAGTGCTTACTTACTTAAATATGATATACTGTAAGTGTCATGAGTCAAGACACAGGTCTGCATCGATCTCTCTTTTCCTTTCTGTTTTGTAATGACCTGTCTTTTAAAATTCAAATTATATATTTAGCACACAAATGAAAGGAAATCCCTCTGATCCACACATCCAGCCCTCTTTGTGCCCAGCCATTCCTCTCGGGCCTCATCTCCCCACCCACAATACCTTTCCTAGCTCCACTGCTAACAATTCTCCCATTACTCTTTATTGAGTATGGAAAGGCATATATTTAATTTGTATCTTATCCCATATTTATTTTGTTTTTGTTTTTTCAGTACTGGGATTAAAACTCAAGACCTTACACTTGCCAGGCAGGTGCTTATGCCACTGAGCTATATCCCCAGCCCCACCCCCATATTTGTTTTGTTAGGTAATATTTAACATTTTACATTAAGAATTAAGAACTTACAATAAAAACAGGTTGTTTTCAGTAGTTTGCTGAACACAATGGGCTCTAACAATAGGGAAAGTTACATATTATTTGTTCAAAATTTATTCTAACAAATTAATATATAGCTAGAAACCCAAGTAAATTATTTTTGAGATATAATGAGCACACATTTATTCTTTAAAAACCAATAATGGAAAAAACAATTCTAAGAAAACTAGAGAGATCTGAGAAGACAGCTAGGACCATATACCATAAGCATGCCAAGGTAAGAAACTCAAACTATAAATAAAAAATCCAAAATTACAAAATAATGTGACAACTGAAAATGTACAATATTATGTGACTCTAGTTTATGTCAACTTTTAATTTTAAAATTTCACATATTGACTGAAATAAAATGTATTACTTGAGATATTTTGGCTGTTTCAGGTTACTTTACAAATTGACCATCTTCCATTACAAAGTCTACCTGCAAAATAATATTTCAAAGTTTACACGCAAAAAAATTATTGTGAGAATAAAAACACTTCAGTGATGTATGTTTAGAGCATGATTATAGGAAAAATTTGAAGTGAAGGAGAACATGCGGTATGATTTAATCGAGATGATTTTCAGATGACAGTAAAGGAGGGGGAGGGAGAAAGAGAGGGAGGAGGATGGAGGGGGAGGGAGAGAGAGGGAAGAGGAGGGGAGGGTGGGAGAGAGGGAGGGGGAGAGAGGAGAAGGGAGGGGGAGGAGAGAGGGAAGGTGAGGGAGTGAGAGGCAGAGAGCAGGAAGGAAGAGACAGGTAGGCAAAGCAAAACCTTACTGCATTTTTCAGTTATTGCGTAGTGACGGAGATGCGGTAGACAAATTTCAAAGCCCAATATCAGTGCAAGAGCTGCAGTTCTCTATCTGCAGAGTTCATGCACTTTGCAGATGGCGTGAACAACTCTGGAGTTTACCCTACCATATATACTAAATAATGCATATTCAGTTCACACACAATGCGAGTATTAATAAGGTTCTTAGCGCTATCTGAATTACCTGGGTAAAGTTCCAAAGTTCACTGAGTCATTTTCACTTAAATAAATTATCTTGATTGTGTTAGGGAACATGCAGGCACTGCATGCACCGGAGAGACCGGTGTGCCATAAGGTCATTTGCCAACAAGGACCATTGTCCTTCTCATTTTTCTTAGGGACTGGAGCTGCAGAAAGGGAGTCACAGTTTTCAGTGAAGCACTGATGGCTTATCACAAAAGATAAGCCCTGTTGCCTACCCAGGTTGTTTGTATTACTTGAGTATATTGATAACTAACTCCCACTCATCTTCAAAATAATTTGTAATGTAGTTATATTTAGTTATGTCTGTTTAAATCCCCCCAAAGAAAACTACCTTGCTATAGTATGTATTTGAGGTATTCAGCTTTTTTCTGAAGAGATAACCATGGGTGTATCTGTGTGATTCTTATGTATTACTTAAGATTTTCCATTGAGGTACTCCTTCCCCCTTGATGAGTAGGATTATTTGACCATTCCTTCTCCCTAATTCCTACATTATAACTTGAATGTTCTATGGTGTGTGTACTAAAATAAACACGTGCACACTGATATATGATTGAGTTCATATGTTACTGCTTTGGAGGCTGAAAGTGACTCAATTCCTTCCTTACTTATGTGTGATTAATTGGCTAACACAGGACAACTGACCTTTTAAATAACTTAAAAATACTGTTAATGTTTTGTTCCAGATCTTAAAGTTAGCATTTGAAATCTATGTAAATGTGTAAAATAACTAAGTAAAAACTATTAGGAAAACAAATTTGGATCATTATGTAATCACAATAAAGCCCAAAAAGCTAAAATATTTAACTTACATGTGAAACAGTGAGCGCATCGCACCTAACGTGTATGAGGCTGCACCTCCGTTGCTTGGCATTAAGCAGGAGCACGTGGCACATTCTCAGTCATGCTTCATAAAGACGCTCACGAGGACTCCCAGAGCTGCAAGGGTACGTGCTAAGCACAACGGCAGCGGTGCGTTCAGCTCAATGCACAGCGCCTGGAGGAGGGTTAAGGGCAGCGTGTCTCTTCTGGCAATAAAATCCTAAAACAAGTTTAAACACTCACCTCCTCCCCTACCTGTCAGCGGCACCTACAGCTCCTGGCTGTAACCCAACGTCCAAACGACCATGAAGGGAAAGTGCTTTAAGCTTTGTAAGACATTCAGGCGGGCACAGCAGCCAACTAAAGACAAGAGAACGTCCAGAAGGACTTCAGGAAGTGGCAAAGGCAGTGGGATAAGTGTGTTTGGAGGGAGGTGAAACAAGTTTAGGTTACTGGTAGAACACGTTTACTGTAATAAATGCTTGTTATTTAAACATCAAAAAAAGTATCCTAAGGCAACAGTAAAAAGATGTCTTATTCCTACTATTCTTTACTAAGACACATGTTCAATTAGGAATGCATCAAATTATATTTCAAAATGCAGAGGCTATGAAGAGAAAGAGGCATAAACACAATACATAGACATGCATTTTTGTTTCAAAACCCAGTAACAATTAGAATGGAGTGAAAAAGCTGGAAAGATATATCAAACACCAAATTTTATTTTCCAGGATAAATAGAAGTTCTTACAAATCAGTAATAGAACAGTGGTGTAGTTAATGGCAAAATATATGAACTGACATTCCCCCAAAACTGGGTCTTAGAAAATAAACACACCCATAGCAAAATCTGTGACCCTTAAACCTGACAGGTCCTCAGCAACAAAATAATGTCATCACACGGAATTGGGGCATTTGCGGATGACACTGTCCCTCTTATATGCAGCTGAATAGGAAATTGATGTCAGTTTGGTGAATGACAATTTTGCAATGTCTACTAAAATTAAAAATATATGTTTGCTTACACAGAATTGTACTCATAAGTCTTGCTTTCACAAGTATAGTTGCATACATTAAAACTGTGTATATTCACTACAGTTTTGTATAAAATAGTGAAAATTGGAAAGAAATTGTTACTTCATTATTTGGTAACAATTATATAAGTACATATATAAAACATAATATCACATAACAATTTAAAAGAAAGACAGCTATATACTAACTATTAGTACAGGACACTCAAAGTTTAAAAAAAAAACTAAGAAATTCCGAGCAAATGATGTTTGCATACACCACTTATTACAAATATATTTGTATAAATGTGTGCTTATTTGTAAATGGATAGAGTTCTATGGAAAGCTACTGACAACACTAATTCTCTCCTGGGAAGTACTAGATATATGCAATCTTTGAATTTTGTATCATTTATGTTTAGTACCAAATTTCATAACCAATTGTACACATATTCACACATACGCATACATGCATATACACAAATATATAGGTCCTCAATATTCCCACATTCCAGTCAATTGGTTCAAGCCCCCGTGAATCAGAAGTATTTAGAAAAGGAAAAAGGCATGTGCGCTAAACGCATACAGATTTGCTTTTTCCCATGCTAATTCCTCAACAATATAGGAAATATTTACATAACATTTGCATGTAATAGGGTGTTTTAAATGATGCTAAAGTGATTTAGATGTATGTGGGAGGGTGAGCGCAACTTCTACGCAAATGCTAAGTCATTGCAAATAGGGTGCTTGTGCTTCTGCAAACTTTGTATGGTGTGGGAGGGGTTGACCTGAACTAATCCCTGAAGGGCAGTTATATTTATCCTGTGCTTTTGCGTGTACACTGGACACACACATACAGCCACT
The DNA here is from genome assembly GCF_000260255.1 of Octodon degus. Classification (NCBI taxonomy): domain Eukaryota; kingdom Metazoa; phylum Chordata; class Mammalia; order Rodentia; family Octodontidae; genus Octodon; species Octodon degus. The sequence goes on from NW_004524823.1 coordinate 1,619,614, forward strand.
GTCACTGTAGATAAAGTCTTTTGTTTCTTACTTCTGCTGAACTTTAACTTTAGGCATTAACTTCACTAGATAGTTGGGTACAAAGAAAACCTAGTATCAAAAACATGTTTCCCGTAACAATTAGGTTTGTTATTCATTAACCATATATATATATTTTTCTTGAGATAGGGTTTCATGTACTTTAAGGTGGCCTTGAACTCACTATGTTCCCCAGGCTGGCCCCAAACTCACAGCGATCATCCTGCCTCAGCCTCCAGAGTGCTAGGATAACAGATATGCGTCACCATGCCTGGCAACCATATATTCTTCATGGGTATTCAAACTTCTGTTTATTACAGTTTACTGTTTATCATGGTAAATAAGATAGGCTTTGGGATTGTAGATAAAGTTCTTACCGTATTAATTTTCGACTCTGTGCCCTTGGAAATTTACTTAACCCTGCTTGCCACATTTTTTATAATTTCTAACATTAGAATAATAGACTGTCTCACAGTATCAATGGAAACACTGAGGCTTGAAATGATTAAAGATTTAGTCAGAAACATACAGGTTATTATCAACAGTAAACATGTTCCCTCTTGTTGGAACAATTTATTCATAGTATCATAGAATATATTTTCAAACAAAATTTTCTTGATGGCAATATAAAGAGGCATAAAGCACATGTAAACTTTTTCTTATATTGTTCTTAATATGAACTTTGTAATCATCATAAAATTTAAAACAGTTTAAATACTGCAGGTGTGGGAATTTTGAATATGTAGAGTTTAGAGTTCCTTATTAACCTTTGATGGCTATAAAGCAGTTCAAGCCAAAACATCTTATCTCTCATGTTTATAATCCATTTCTCTTGTCTCTCTTATTAAAAAGCATTTAGGAAAATATTTGGAAGACAAAAATAAAAACAACTTCATTTTGTCCTTGATTCATGAGTGATGAATGAAGTTGAAGTTAAGCTTTAGGATAATTAAAAATAAATGACAAAATTTTGATTGAAATTTTATTAATGATGATACATCTTAGTTTTGGACAACTTGATAGATTCCTTTCTCTATACTCATTAATTCTAACTTGATTTTGGAATATTTTAACTATTTTATAAATATTTTTTCCTACTGGTCACTGTGGCACCTGCCTATAATCCTAGCACTGAGGAGGCTGAGTTAGGAGGATGGCTGGCAGTTGGAGGCCAGCCTAAGCTACATTGTGGATTTAAGCCCAGCCCTTGAACTGCATGCTGAGACATTGTCTAATGTTTATTTTCTCCTAAGTAAAGATTATTACTAATGCCTTATAATAAACATAATATTTCAAAATGATTAGTTATTTGAAACTGTCTCATTGCTATTTGCTTATCAATAAAATTATGGGAAAAAATTTAAAAAAATTTTAAAAAAGAATATACTGGTAAATCAGTCACTTTGATAGAGAAACCCTGTTAATTCTGTATGTAGTTTTAAGATCTTAGAGTATCTGTGTGCAACACATCAATTACCACATCCAAACTCAAATAGACTGAATAATTTTGTTTTTCAATCATTCTCTTTAAATTTGATGTTTGTTTTTAGTATCATCATGGTGAGCTAGTAGGTTTATTTTATTAGAGTGAACTTTTGTCTAATTCTAACAATCTAAAAGGTCAGACACATTTGCACAGGTGCCAGAATTAATGAAATATGGAGAGATATATGTACGCTTTTACAAAACTTTGATAGCCTCATTGATATACAGAACATAGCTCAACAGCTTTAAGAAAGAGTAGAGTAAGAAAAAGAAACTTAGAAAGAACATATAGTGAACTGTAAATGGAGTTACTTCCCTTTAGGTAAAAGTTGATTAAAATAAAACATGCAAACCTTGATAGTAGTTAACAGATATAGATTTGAGGACAAAATATTCTACTCAAGTATATTCCTTACTACCAAGATTTACCCAAACCTTGGAAACTTGCAGAAAGGTTCAAACTTTGCTGGGCATGTTTGACCATTAAATTAGAACATGTTATTAGTTATTGAGCCAATAAAATAATGTAAGTTAAAAAAGTCTCTCTACTTAATCAAAGCAATTTCATGCTTCATTTTTAATGAGGTATTTTTATTTATATTTACCATGTGCTTGAATACAAATAAAATAAAACCATCCATTATAAGGCTGTCAGCAATGATTTCAGTTTTTCCAAAGAGAAAAGTTACTACCATTCACTCATATTCGGTTTATAGTGCATATCCAAAAGTATTTTGAATTCTAAATAATTGTGAAGTGCAAGAATCACATAAACTTTGTGTATAACAGGACAAGTACTGGCATAAAAGCACATCTAAATAATTAGATTTCAAGGTATTCATTCTAAAAAGTCAGTCAAACTCTAAAAATTATCAACAGATGACCTAAGACAGTTTCTAAAGCTTTCTGTTATAAAGGTATTTTCATGCTAAAAATTACTCTCAGTTTTTAAAAGTAATAAGCGTATTCTCAAAAGAGTATCTGTCAATGCTTTTAATTACTTGAACATTATAGACAGATATAGTATATCCTCATCCAAAAGTATACAGTACTTAAAATGGGTACACTTCTTCATAGGTAAATCATACCCTTAATAAACCTGGATTTAAGAAGTTTATAGAGTCAATTGGTGCATTGTGAACTAAATCTAAGATCCGCCCACGTGTGGTGTGTAGGGTCATAAATTACTCCCTGATTTAGCTCTAGAGGCTTTTATAAGCTTATACTTAGCAACCAAATCTATCACTGTTGTTGCCTCGCTGTTTACCGAGCTTACCTGTTTATGAGAAGGCCTATGTGCCTGTTAAATATAGAGCTTCCATTATGACCTAAGGCCAAATAAATCCATGTGCTTAGGAATCGATTGCTTTGGCAGGTACAGTTGAGAAGAGCGCTTCTGATTCCCGAAGCCCTTCTTAGTGGTCATTTTTTAGCTTCCTAAAGTGTTCAAATTTCTACTGACTTTTGGATTGTCCAAAGTTTTACAGATCTCTGGTACAATTTTAGATATAGCAACACATACGGATGACATGCTAATTAGGATTTTTTAAAAAACCAAAGGAAAAAATACAAGAAAAGACAAAATCTACTTTGGTTCATTATTTCAGGTAATGAGGTGAAAGAAAAAGAAAATATGCCCTCCAATGTCACCTTCCTAAACTTAACATAGAAATACTCCTAATATTCCTTCTTTCCTATTTCTAATGTCCTTTGCTAACAAATGTAATAAAAAAGCTTCAAGGGACTTGAAAATGATTTAATATCTTTGAGGGAAAATAGCTTGAGCAAATAAACAATGCTGTATTATTTTGTTCTTCATTGGGAAAGTAAATTTATAAATCAGAATTTTTTTTTCAGATGTGCCCTATCTTGTGTGAAATGTTTTTATGACACCAGGCGGTTACTTATTTTTGAGTTCAAAAGGAGGCATTGTAATTGTTTATAATTATAAACTCATCTATTTATTTATAAATAATCGTTAAAGTTAAATGCACAATTAATAGAGCCCATATGAATATAGTGACTGTTGATTGACAATTATGTTTTTCATCCTTATAAATTCCTAAATTGTTGAATGACTTTGATTATGGCTTGCGAAATTTTTGAACTGGTTACAAATACTAACAAATGCCTCAAATTTCTGGGATCCAAAAAGAAGCTTTGCAGAAGCCTCCCTCTTGGTTAACAGCGAGCTTATTTGTGTTTTCCTTAAGTAGATGGAAGAGGCCAGATCCCAACCACCTAAAATACTTACCAAAAACAAAGTGATGCACTTAGCCCCAGAAATAAAGGATCTGTGTCAGAAAGGCAGTGGCCCAAGAATCACTATTTTAACCAGATTCATATCAATTCACACAATAGAAGAGCTTGGTAGAACTTTGTATTTGAAGAACTCTGAAACTGAGAAAGATAAGGTCTGTCAGCATCATTTATGTCAGAGGGGCTGGCTGTGTCACGGGCTAGACCTACAAGTGGATCTGTATGACCCTGTTACGTTTGCTGTCCATAAAAGCATTTCTCTCAGAGCAAACAGAACAATCATTAAATCAGCTTTCCTCCGAACCATCTGGCATGGAGTTTTGACTGCTCTATAGAGACTTTTTACAGCCAAAATAAGAAGAAGCAATATGTTTTTCCTTGAGTGCTATGATTACTAAATAGCCACTCATGAGACACAAAAAATGAATATATAGAGAGGCACAGAAATTTAAATATACATATATGCATATATCTCAGTCTAGAGCCAAAGGCAGGTTTTAATTGTATTTCCAGATCTCAAAGAGATCATATTAAGGGACAAGAGAGGTACATATAGAGCACCACCATCTCTGTCACCACAAACACCTGCTCTGCTGCCTCAGGGAAAAAGTCACACTGAGCACCTTGGTGAGGACAGTGACAGGTAGTTTGTGGTGAGTGGGCTGCAGCCCTGTTAACAAGGCCTTGTGTCCTCTCAGCGACCCTCAGCTTGTGGCTCACTTCCTGGAGCAGCTCAAGAGTCAGACTTGTTTGTCAGCTTCTGTGAGCACTGCCTGGCCAATGGCACCCCAAGCCAGCTTACCAAACTATGAGACAGGAAAAAAGTGAACAGTTTTGTGTGTATTCATCTAGAGCAGCAAAATTAGAACCCAACAGTGAAAAAAAAAATCAGTCACTAAGTGGTCTGAGGCAGAGTGTGGACCAACCAGGGATGTGGGAAGCAGAAGTAGGCAGGATTGTTTCCCAGGTAGTGAAGCCAAAATCAAACCACATCTTCAAGTTCACAGATAAAAAAGCCAATTTGTGAGTTCCTGGCAGCCCAGAAAAAGCTCAGAGGTAGCCCTCTGCAGAGCCTGAAGGCCAGCTCTGTCTCAAGACCCTTCTTAAGAACAGGTCTGACACTTCCTGAAAGCTGAGTTTAATTAATGATGAAGAAATGGATTCCTGGTACTTGAGAGCCCCACTTGAGCCAGCCAGGTCACCACTGATGTCAAGATCTTTGCTTTGACCATTGCACAGTGTCCAAATTGAACAGGGAGCAACTCTGGCGGAGAAAAAGTTGTTCATGTGCCCCTACTTTGGACCACCACTGACCAGCGTGTCCAAGGGTGTGACACCCCATAGACACTACGGAATTATAAACAACTGTGATCCTGAAACGAACATTTATACTTGAACATGGAGATTGCACATGGGTGCACTCTAGGATAAACAGAAGATGTAATGAAAGAACACAGTCAATCCTAAAGTTAACTTCAAAGGGCAAGGTGTTGGTGGGAGTAGGTGCTCACTCTATACTGTGTCTCAGAGTTACGAACTAGAATGCACCAGGGGTAAACAATGAGATAGTCTTAAAGTTGTTGTGACCTTCCTGTACTTGAATGTTCTAGCTGGTTTCCTTCTACTTGTCCGAGCTGACAAAATATTCAGTCATAGAATAATGAGGAACCTGAGAAAATAGGTATAAAGAGAACCCCGTTTTTAGGCTTTCTGTCAGGGGCAACATTCTGCCCTGTGTAGCTAGTGAGTCTTAAAAGTGTTCTGTCCTCACAATTGCATGTTTTAGGAAAGTGAACAATCAATACATGGTGTTTTACAATATAATAATTTAATACACTTTTTAGAAGCAAGAACTACATACATGAGAAAAATGATTTTTATTTTATTTTTTATTAATCTTATTGAGAAATAAATTGCAATGAGACAGTTTCAAAACTGATTAGTAGGACAGTTTCAATAATTAGCACATTGCATATTGTTCTCTTCTTAGTGGTTATTCATAGTACAAGATACAGACATGATATCCTGTCCAAACACTATTAGTACAAGTCTTTCTTCTCATTTAATTAAGAGAAAGTAGCTGTATATCTATCCTAATTTGTATATACAGATATAAAGTAGTCCTTCATTTGTATCCCCTTTTTATGTTTAGTTTTGTCAGAGATGAGTATTTTATTGCCACTTAAGTACTGTAGGTACGTGAGTCCAGCAAAATAATCCAATAGAATCTAGTAGTCCATAATAGTAGTGGGTTATCCATAGGATTGGCAGTGTCAGAAGTTGTTGACCTGAGACTTTTACAGCTCAGCATATTAATATGGCTTTACTTTTTATATCTCATTTTTATACTTTTCTGCTGGATGATTAAGACCAAGATAAAGCAAGACCTATATAACAAGAAATGTAACTTTTGTATCTGATAAGGTCAGTCAAGTCCCTTCAGGATTTACCCTGAAATCCTATACTACAGTTTGTGGATCCTTTGTCAGTGTCAGCCATGTGGATGTACCAAAGGAGAGTCACATGGAGAAAACATTCTCTCAGGCTTTCACAGAGAACAAATTAGTGAAGCAATGGCTGAGAAAAATGATTTTTAAATTATACCATCATTGACACAAGTATCAAGGAAGCTGATAAAGGAGATGGAGATAACTAAGATGAAGAGATAATAGTGTGTGGTTACCTCTTAATCTATAGGTATTGCACACACCTTTGTTCGAGTGAACAAAGTCAAGTTTTACAGTATGTGCTTTAAATATTATGGAGGATAAAACTTGATATAAAACTTGTCCTACTTAATAATCCTCACTGTAAAAATATTTTCTCAAATTTCATTTAATTTGATCTTTGTTCCTTTGTTCTTACAAAAGTGCTATGGTAATCAGTTCCATAGAAAGCAGATAGCACATGCTTTTATGGGCCAGGTTTTCCCCATGTGGAGGCGGGGGTTGCTTTTACAAAACACATGATGAATTAAAGCAAGAAAAGAAAATATATCTGAAATACACTATAGCTGGATGTCTAGTTTGCTATGATAATGGCTTATTTTCATGACCTTTAAAATATTCATTTTTATGACCTTTAAAAAACAGCAAAGAAAAGAAATTATTATTGTTTTGCATAAAAATTGATTCCTAGCAATGTCATTTACTGCAGAACATTTTGATGGGCTGGAAGAGTCAATGCATGTAGAATCAAGAGGTTTCCAAGAAGCACTGAAAGAGTCCAGCAGAATTACATTCCGTCTGAAAATGGGCTGAATAATTTATCATGACCCCTTTTCTTTTACAGCATTTTGAAAACAAAATGCTTTAAAAGTGAGTAATCATTCTAAATGAATCCTTCAGAGATAACACAGAAAACTTCCAAGCGATGCAATTAAAATTATGACAAAGCTACTAATTAAAAATTGAGCGCATGTACTAATATAAATGCTTCTGCCTCATATCTAAGGTAGGATCTTGGGGAAATTTACATATTAAAGATGCCAATGGTTAGACAACAACATTTGTTATTTTGCACATTGTTTATATTATGAAGATTATTATTTTATTAGTTTTAATTCTGAGATAATGACTTCTAGCCCTATGCATAGTCATATTATTAAAATTATAAAAGTACTTTTCTATTTACAAAAGACTATCTCCAGTTTTATTTTCCTTACATTAATTGTTTCCCATAAGTTTCAGAAGAATAGTACAAGGGGGCATAAAAAGAGTTAAGATCTAGCAACTCCTCTCAATGAATGTAAGCATTATGTACTGCAAACATGTACTAATAAAAAAACAAAAATTAAAAGATGAAAAGTATGTATAGGGTTCTAAATAAATTCATATAAATTGGCCAGCTCAAGAAGTTTACTTGCCCATATTGGATCAAGACTGACATTGTACCTGCTGCTTGAATTCCAGAACATACAAATGCATAACTCTCCCTCCTCTTGATGATCATAGCTAAAGGTCTGGCCAGAGTGGGAATAATCCCATGATGTATTTTATACACTGAATGTTTGTGTCCCTTTGAATTTCGTGTATTGAAATTTTAGCTCTTGGATGATGGCACTAGAGGGCTGGGATTTTTGGAGGAAGTACAGTCATCATGGGAGATTTCTGACAGATCAGTTCAGTGACTTCATAGAAGACAGGAGATTTTGTCTACTTTGTTGGCTCATCGTCACGTGACAATCCAAGGAGAAAGGCCATCTGCACACCAGGAGTGCTCCCTCTTCAGACACCAGAAGCTGCCAACACCTAGATCTACAGATTTTTCAGCCTTTGGAAATATGAGAAAGAAGTTTGTATTTAAGTCTCTCAGACAATGGTAATTTATCAAAACGGATTGGATTCAGATGATTTCTGAGTTTAATCTATGTTTATATGGCTTCCACTCCATCCTCCTGTTTCTTAAATGTACTTTCTTACCTCCTGATATTTATTTAATACTAAGAGCTATTGGGGCCAGGGAGATAGCACAGTAGAATAAGTGCTTGCCTGGCAAGGTCCTGAGTTCAATTTCTAGTACCGCAAAAAAGAAAAAAGAAATAATAATAATAATACTAAGAGCTATAGGAAAACATTAAATAGTATCAGTCAGGATAGAAGTATAATAATCACATTTTTGCATTTTCAAAAACACTACATGCATACAGAGGGATAGGCTGTGGTAATCCATGTAAAGAAGAGTGTTAACTTGAGTTTGGATATTGACAGGGAGCTTGAAGAAAGCAACCAGACTAAGTGGGACACAAAGTCCTCTGGTGCTCACTAAAAGCTGAAACTAATAAAGTGAGGGGCTTTATTTTATTCTTGCTGTGAAGAAACTTACATTCTAGCCATGGGGTATGCACTCGAAAGAAGAAAGAAAGAAAGAAAGAAAGAAAGAAAGAAAGAAAGAAAGAAAGAAAGAAAGAAAGAGAAAAGAAAGAAGATAGAGAGTAAAAAACAAAATATCCAAGACCAAGAGAGGGAAACAGAAGTTTCAGCAAAAATAAAGATGGGACATGGGAGTGTAAGGGTGGGGTTAGGAGCTGTACATATAGTATCAAGGTCAGATCAAGGTCACTGAGAAGGAGTGACAACACCTTCAGCAATGAGGAGTAGCCATTGCATACCTGAGAGACATACCTCGAGTAAGGGGTCTACAGATAACACAGAGCCCAAGCCAGTCTTTGCCTGGAGTCAGAGGACCAATGTTGAGCAAAGAAGTGGTTCAGATCTCAGGAGTAATAGCAGCTGGTCTCTGTGCTCTATGCCTAGTTTTGCTAGCCCTGAATGTCCCTGGCTTTCTGGCCCAAAAGAGCTGAAAACTCTGGCAAGACCCAGAATGCTGCCACGAACCTGCACCCTGGTATCAGAATTTTGACTCTCTGATCAAGGACTGAACTACTTCCTGAGATTGCAGGGCTGCTTCCTTTGCTCTGCAAGAGTAGATTCCATGGGTAAGCACACAGGCTGGCTTGGAGGGTGGGGCTGTGGTGTGGAGGTTAGCCCAGGCTCCCTGCATGGCTAAGGTTTAGATCAGTCTTCCAAAGTCCTAGAGGTGAACTGGAACTGAGCTTTCAAAGGTAGCACAGTTCCAGCTCCTCAGGACCAGACTTTTCCTCCTGAGGAAGCTGGTATTACATAAGCACAACAAGTCAGGAAAATCCTAGAGGAAAAACCAGGCACTGAGGGAAGAAAATGCCGAGGTTTTAGCAACTTTTGGATCATTTGTAGGGTTGAGATTTTTTGTTTGGTTTCTCAGGAGCCATTGTAATATTTTAAACAGATAAATCATGTGCTTGTACTTTTATTTCAAGGATTTTTCTGGGAATGGTGTGAAAAGAACTGGTAGTATATCATTATATTGAGTGGGGACAATCATCAAAAGGTTTGAGAACATCTTGGTAGTTCAGCTCAGGACAGTAGTGAAAATGGTAGTGAGGACTGGATTCTGAGTTGTTTTTCAATAATTATTAAGCTGCAACCAGAAAAAAAATGACAGTAATTGTCAAATTCTAAGAGAGTGAAATGCTTTCATCTTCTTTTGGTCAACTCAAGTCACAGCATCAGGAACTCTCAGTCACAAGTTGTAGACCTCAGAAAACATATGGGACAAGGTTAAACACAGCAGACCAATCTGACTCACTTTAAAGATGAGTTTCTCCTACATCAGTGTGTTGATTTACAATGGTATTAGTCCATGGAAATAAAGTTGAAAAGATAGAGTTAAAAGATATTAGTATTGAATGGTATCAAGATTGCTACTTTTGAAAAAATGTCCAATATTATTAAATTGAACATATGTAGTTATCATAGTTATCAAAACTATAGGTGCTGGGGAGATAGCTCAGTAGAATATAGTGCCTGCCTGGCAAGCACAGGGTCCTGATTTCAATCCTCAGTACCCCCCAAAAAAAAAAACAAAAAAAACCCTGATTATATTTATGAAAGAATAAGAAAAACAGGAATGGGAAAATTGCTCAGTAGAATAAAAGCCTGCCTGGCAAGCTCATGGCCCTGAGTTCAATACATGGTACCAAAAAAAAAAAAAAAAAAGTTACATCCTAAGATTGTGTATTATATCTTTTCTAATTTTTATACTGTTCTTTAACATGTGAAAACTAATTCATTGATGATTAATATTGTGTTCCACTTTTTATTTTTTATTAATACATGTTTACAGCATTCCTATTGGGGAGTTAGTAATATACTTAATAAACCTTAATTGTATTTTCAATCACCTTTTTTATCTCATCTCAACTTTTTAGAGTAATGAGAACATCTTTTGTTCCATAGTGGTGGAATATTATTGAAGGAAAGAAGTATTCTAGGGATTTTTTTTTCATTAAATTACTTACATTGACTCAATGTTAACAGCTTGAAGAACTACTACAAGCAAACTATAATGAACTAACAGGGACACTAGTACGATCATCATTATTGAAAAAATAAAAACTAAAGACAAAAATTTGAAGATATCTCATGTTCATGGTTTAGCAGAATTTATATTGTAAAAATATCTATACACTCCAAACTATTTAGAAATTCAGTGTAATCTCTTTTGAATTTCAGCATTTTTAGTAGAAAGACAAAACAAGGTCTAAAATTTATATAAAATCACAGAATGCCTCTAATAGTTGAGAAAAATCTTGAGCAAGAGGAACAGAGCTAGAGGCAACATACTATTGATTTTATACTAAAAAGCTGTAGCAATTAAAATATATAGCATTGAGAAAAAAATCATATCATAGGCAGATTGGACAGAAGAAAAAACCCTGAAATAAATAAGCAATCAATTAATCTCTGACAAAGCAAGACAAAATGGTTGAAGCACAACAAACATGAGACTGAAACTATAAACCTGTTAGAAGAAAATACATGAAAAGTTATTCAACATTGGGCTTGGAAATGATTTCTTTCTTATGATGTTCAAAAATACAGGCAACAACAACAACAGAAAAGCAAACAAGTGGTATAAATCTTTTTTATTTTAAAAGAGAATGCAAAATAGTTATAAAAAAGAAAAAATATAATGATACAGTTTCACTAAACAAAATAATATGAATTAAACAGTATTTGTTATATTACATAATATTATCTTTAAATTATTTTTTCAGATTACCAGATATATGCATGCAAAATTGGAAAAGAATGAAAAAAGTTATAAAAAATTAAGAAGAGAGAAAAAGGAAAAAAATATTTTTTTAAAAAATCCCTGACCTGAAATTGTACTACAAATCTGCTATAATAAAATCAGCATGGTACTGGCAAAAAAAAAAAAAAACAAAACAAAAAAAAAAACCCACACCTTAGGATCAATGGAACATATTAGAAGATGCAGACACAACTACAAACACAGTCAGCCACCTAAGTGTCTTTGACAAAGTGACTAAACACATTTCCTGGAAGAAACATAGTCTTTTTAATAAACAGTGCTGGAAAAACTGGTTTTCCACATGCTGAAGGCTAAAATCAGACCCATATTTATCACCATGTACTAAACTACAGTCAAAATGGGTTAAAAATTTAATCATAAATGTGCACATAACTCAAAAACAGCAGATACTAGGTAAAAGCATAAGGGAAGCCGATGATGTCTTGTTTTCACTCTGCAGAGAAATCTTTCAGGTTTGTAGCAGCATCGCTACAGAAATTCTTCAGCACTCATGGGGAAATTGTTTCTATGACCAAAGCAAAACCAGCAGACCCTCGGGCCTGTTACAGTACTTATGTGTAATCGATGCCCATCTTTCCACATACTTTAAATCATTTTCAGATTACTTGTAATACCTGTAGTAGAAATAGATGCATATGTTGGTATGTTGTACTGTACTATTTCAGATATAGTAACAAAAAGGTTTTTTTTTTTTAAATTTTAGTAAGAGTTTACAGGGTTTATAGGGTCTCACTATGTAGAACAGACTCATAGTGATCTGCTTGTGTTCAGCATTCCAAGAGCTGGGATTACAGGTGTGTGCCACCACACCCAATCTCAATCGCCTTCTCAGCATGCCCCAGGGGCACCCGGGCATTAAACCCCTAGCCCCTGCATCTGCCTAAGCAGGAGCTTTAATCCACTGAGCTATTTGGCTGGCCCTAAAACTTTCTATGCTAGGTACAGAGGCAAATTTTTAAAATATGTTCTATCATCAGTCAGTTAAATATGTGTAACAGGTATAGAGTACTAATGCTGTGGCTGTGGGTCTTTTGTAGATTATCTTTATTAACTCTATCTCTATTTTATCATTATAGGCATTGAATTTTGCAAAAAGATCTCTGCATTGATTGATATGATTCTCAGCCTTAACTCCTTTTTTCCTGCTGTTATGGTAGATGACATTTATAAGGATTTTTGTATCTTCATTAGGTGTGTAGGTTTTTTTTATCTGTGACTTTTTTATTTCAACAATTGAATAATGCTATTTTAATAAAATTAATTGTGAAATGTTCCTTCCTGTTCTATTTTCTGGAAGACACTTAGAAAAGAACTAATTGTCAGTCCTTTAAATGTTTGTTTTTCTCCAGTAAAACCTTCCAAGCCTGCATGTTTCTTGTGGGAGGGGGTGAAAATATAAACTTAATTTTCTGAAATATTATATTGCTCGCAAAACTGCCTAATTTTGGGTCAGCGAGTTAGCTCATCAGACTAAGCCCCTGCCTAGGCAAGCACAGGGACCAGGGCTCCATGACACCATGTGCTTCCCTGGCCCTGCATCTGGCTGTGCTGAGCAGCCACCAAAACCAAGTGTTTTGGTGCACCCCTGTTACTCCAGTGCTGAGAGGCTAAAAACAAGAGGATCACTATGAGTCTGAGCTGCGCAATGAGATCCTAAACCAAACACATAAATTTAAAATAAATAAATAAACAAATAAATAAATACATAAATAAAATTGCCTCATTAGTCTCATATGTTTTATGATATTTTGTGTTTTCTTTTTGAATAACTGTGTATTCCATTTTGAGTATAAAATGAAAATTGTTCATAGTATTGTACTACTATTATTATCATTATTATTACTGTTACCATATCTTTAGTGTCTACGCAGATATTGGTAATTTATGTCTTTTTTTAATTGTTTTGTTGGTTTTCTTTCATGTCTGTCATTTTATTGATTTTTTTCAGAATATCAAGTAAAGTAGATTTTTCATTGAGTTTTGTATATTGTTTTCTAGCTTCTACTTAATTTAATGTCACTGTTTACCAAATACTTCTTCCTGTATGGTTTGATTTTATATTGATACTTTTTTTAGGTTCTTGGAATAATAGCTTGGATTTTCTATTTCATACTTTTCCTCTTTTCTGACAGCATTGAGTACTTGAGACTTTCTGCTAAGCACTGCCTTAACAAAGGTCCATAAATTTGATAGTTGTAGTGTCATTCTATTCAACATTTTTTCAAAAATGTCACTGGAGTCTTAAATGTCTGACTTAGGATTTTTTTTTTCATTTTTGTTAGTACACGTTGATTATATATCTTAGTGGATTTCACTGAAACAGACATGACTACGCACAGAATACACTTCAGTCCTCTGTCCACCTCTTATTTCACCCTTGCCCTCTAGCTTCACATCTCCTGTTGAGGGTTTTCCCTGACTGTATATGAAGTTCTTTTTTCAGGTATTTTGAGGGTTTTCCTATTATCCTTCTGTTAACAGTTTCTAGTTTTACTCCCCTGTGATCCAAGAACACACAGTGTGATCTCAATTCTCTTAAACTTGACAAGTTTGCTTTGCTATGAAAATCATAATGTCTCTTGCTACGTATACTACAACAGAAGAAAGGATCACATATTTTTGCTGTTGTTGGAGTATCGTAAAAATTTGAATTAGATCCTATTGCTTGATGATGTTGCTGACATCTATATTGTTTATTATTTCTCCATTATTAAGAGAGAAATGCTGAATTCTCTAAATTTAACTTTAGATTTCTTCACTTTTAGGAGTTTTGGTCCCAAATCTTTTGCAACTTTGCTGTGTGTTGCAGCCTAAACACACAATCTTTAGATTATAATTCCTTTCTTAAGGCAGATACCAATCTTCTCTATCTTCCTATGACTTCAGCTGACCATAAAGAAAGTCTCAATTTATCTTGTCAACTTATCTCTCTTCATTGTCCTTTTTCAAGGGCATTGCCCCATCCCAGAGGGAGGAATTCTACACAGTGGCTGATATGTCCCCATTCAGTCTATCTTTGTCCAATTACAGATCCACACAATTGTCTATGCTTTGTTTATGCCCACGTAGTGAAGGTTCTATGAAAAACTAAAAGAACAAGATTTAGAGAGATTCTGGATAGCTAAACATGAGGAAGGGCAGTGATGGCAAACCCTTTAAAGACTGGTGCCCAAGCTGTAACCTCAGGCCCATTTATTTATTTCAAAGTGCCAACGCTGCAATTAAACTCAAGGTTTCAATTCATACATTAACATATTTTATCCTAAAAGGAAGACATGTGTGTTGTAGGCTTCCCACCACTGTTGCAGGTGTCTGTATCCTGGCAGGGAATGAAATCTTGGTGCCTCTTCAGACATTTCACATTACTAGTCTCTCCATCTATCTTCTTTGTAATAGATGTTACAATAAACTAGTAAACAAGTGTCCTAAGTTCTGCCAGCTGTCTGAGCATATTATCTAATCCAGAAGGAACTGTTAGCAGGCCAATTTATAACCACTTGAAGCACAGTTTAAAAAAAAATCAGAGCTTGTTATGGCATCCAGTGCAAGAATGGGGATAGTCATGGACTGCGACCTCAACCTGTTGGGGTTGAGACTGTCTCCACATATTACTAGACTAAAGGTGAGGCACTGGTCCTTCCACCACAGCAACCACTGAAGATCAGTAGCCATGGCTCTCTGCTATCCCATGGCTATGGGCCTCAACAAGGGCCACACAGTGGCTAAGAATGTGACCAAACTGAGGCACAGCTGCTGTCACAGATGCCTCACCAAACACATTAAGTTTGTCGGGGACATGATCCGGGAGGTGTGTGACTTCATCCCCTACAAGCAGCGCACCATGGAGCTGCTCAAGGTCTCCAAGGACAAACGCACTCTCAAGTTCATCAAGAAAAAGGTGGAGAAACATATCTGCACCAAGAGGAAGAGTGAGGAGCTGAGCAACACACTGGCCGCCATGAGGAAGGCAGCTGCCAAAATGGACTGAGCCCCTCTGGAATAAATCTTTGCAGAAAGTTTAAAAAAAAAAGAAGAAGAAAAGTGAATTAGAGGACAGTTAGCTGAAGTCTGCTGCTGCAGAAAATAATTGCTTGATTATTGAAAGAAATCCGTACATCTCTTGAGGTCATAGATGTTTCCTGCGTTGACTGTTGTGGTGTGGTGTGAGGGTAAAGGAGAAGAAAACACTGTCATTTCCAGCAAACCCTCCTTTGGAATTGTTGTATTCCTGAAAGGTTATCTCTTTTAATATTGTACAATATATTCTCATCTCTGGTTAATATCATTACTCAGAAATCTGTGTCAGTTCTAGCTCAGGCCAGGTGAGTGTGTGAGAGAGCTTACCACTAGCCTGCGTCTGCAGGACCTACTACTCCCAGCCCAGGTACAGTATGGATGAGATCCTATTTCACCCCCTTAGGACTCTCCCCACCATTCTGTAGCACCTCCCCCCATCCACTGAGTAGGAATTTCTGCCTCATTCCAGGAACCCCCAGATCCACTCCTAGCCCAGGCCCAGTGAGTGTGTGGGAGAGCTTTCTTCTAGCCTGCACCATTGGAACCTATTGGTCCCAACCCAGGTGCAGAGTGAGTAAGACCCTCTTTCACCCCATTGGGATGCCCCCCACCACTCCGTATTGTCCCCTACCCACAAAGTAAGAATTTCTGCCGCGTTCTGGGAAGCACCAGATCCAGTCCTAGCCCAGTCCCAGTGAGTGTGTGGGAGAGCTGCCACTCACCATTACCCCACCTTGTTCCATCCAGACTCAGCTCAGGCCTGGCATACAGGCCAAGGTGAAACCTTGCAGCTGCAATCCCTGCAGAGAGTGTAGGGACAGAACAACCCAGCTAGTCCAGGAGCAGAACATCTTGCCAAGAGGGGCACAACAGGTTCACCTCCAACGGCAGCAGCAGTAAGGAGCTGAGCAGAGCAGCCAGAACCAAGACAGGCACAGATGGATAAATTCAAACGTTGTAGATCTACACCTGAACTTCAGTAGGTGCTAAGGCTATAACTGCAACAAAGATCTACCACAAAGGTCAGAAGACAGTGCTACACAAAATGACAATGAGAGGGAGCAAAATGCAATCTCAGAACCCAAGCCCACCCATAACAAGTGGAGAGGACACTAACACAGAACAAATTGGGAATCACATAGCTGAAAGCAATGAATCAACAGCTTCTGAAATAAAGAAACAGCTGCAGAAAGGGATAGAGGAACTCAGATTGGAAATTAAAAAAGAAATCCCTGTATTAATAACATCTGCAGTAAAGAATCAAATGCAGAAACATATGGAGGAAACACAATGCCCACCCAGAACAAGTGCATCAGACACTAGCTCAGCTCAAATGTATGAATTAATAGCATTGATAGTAAATAAGCAACAGCAGAAAGTTATAGAGGAACTCAAGAGGAATTTTCTGAAATAACAAAAGAATTCTCACAACTCATAGCATCTGAAGTAAAGAATCAACTACAGAAACATGGGGAGGAAACCCAATCTGAAAAAAAAACACTGCAGTAAAAGAATTAAAAACTGCTTCTAAAGAACACATTGATTAAAAAAAAATAGAGGCGATTAGAAAAATGACAGATAACTTGAATAAGCAATACAGGAAAGAAATAGATTGTATGAAACAGAGTCAAAGAGATATAGAGGAATTTCAAATCTCAATCACAAGCTTGCAAAACCATTTAAGTGAAAGTGAAGACAGAGTATCAGATCATGAAGATGCTGGTGCAGCTAGTGAAAAGATAAGAAATACATTGGCACAGTGGATTAGGTAACAGAATCCAACATTATGCTATATACAAGAAACACATTTAACTCATAAAGACATTCATAGGCTGAAAGTCAAAGGATGGAGCACAATAATACATGACCCAGCACCTCAGAAAAAAGCAGAGGTAGCAATCCTACTCTCAGACAGTCTCAACTTCAAACCAACAATGATCAAGCAAAATAAAGAAGGCCACTATATACTGGTTAGGGGAAAAATTCAAGAGGAAGAGGTAACGCTCATAAATATGTATGCACCAAACACAAAAGCACTCAACTATATAAAGCAAATCTTAATGGACATGAAAAATCTAATATTCAATACCAGTCTTAACAGGAGACTGTAACACCACCTTATCCCAAAAAGATAGGTCAACCAGACAAAAACTTAGCAAAGAAATAACAAAATTAACCAGAGCTTGAAAAAAAAGCACTAGGTATACATATACAGAGTGTTTCAACCAAACACAGCTGAATACGCATTTTTCTCAGCTACACAAGGGTCATTTTCTAAAACAGACCATATACTGGTCCATAGGTCATGCTTAAGTAAATGTAAGAAAACAGAAATTATCCCATGCACATAATCTGACCACAGTGCAATGAAACTGGAAATAAATGACAAAAGAAACCAGAAAAAAAAACCCTAAATACATAGAAATTAAATGACACCCTACTCAGCAACCAATGAGTCACAGATGAAGTTAAATATGAAATTCAACAACATCTACAATACAATGAAAATTCAAACACAACTTATCAGAATTAATGGGATACAATGAAAGCAGTTCTCAGAGGGAAAATCATGGCTGTGAACTCACACATTAAGAAAACACAATGGGAACAAATAAGTACCCTAATGCTGCACATTCAACAACTAGAAAAGGAAGAGCAAACCAAACCAAGGGCCCTAAGATGGGAAGAAATCATAAAAATTAGAGCAGAAGTTAATTCAATTGAGACAAAGAAAACAATTCAAAGAAGTAAAAAAGCAAAAAGCTGGTTCTTTGAAAGATTAAATAAAATTGAGAAGCCCCTAGCTAACCTCATTAAAAAGAGGAAAGAAAAACTTCAAATACAAGCAATAAGGAACGAAAAGGGTGTAATTACCACAGACTCAGTGGAAATTCAGAAGATCATCGATAGCTACTTTGAGAATCTTTACTCTTACAGAATAGAAGACACAGAAGGAATGGACAGATTCCTAGGAAGGTACAAATTACCACAACTGAATCAACAAGATATAACCACTCTAATAGCCCAATCACAACCAATGAAATACGAGATGTAATTAAAAACCTACCGACAAAGAAAAGTCCAGGTTCGGATGGATTCACAGCTGAATTCTACAAGACATTTACAGAAGATGTAGTCCCTGTACTCCTCAAACTCTTCCATGAAATTGAAAAGGAAGCAATCCTCCCAAAATCATTTCTGGAGGCAAGTATTATACTGATAC
>NW_004524823.1:1639836-1640758 GCF_000260255.1 Octodon degus
AAAAGAAATTACCAACAAAGTGAAAAGAGAACCCACAAATTGGGAAAAAATCATGACAAATAAGTACTCAGACAATGGTCTGCTCTCTAGAATTTATAAAGAACTAAAAAACACTAGGGCCCCAAAATTTAAAGACCCAATCTAGAAGTGGGTATCTGAGATGAACACACACTTCTCAAAGGATGAAATTAAAGAAGTGAATAAATATATCAAGAAATACTCCACATCACTAGCCATCCGCAAAATGCAAATTAAAACAACATTGAGGTATCATCTCACCTCACCCCAGAAAGAATGGCTATCATAAAGAAATCATCGAACAAATGTTGGAGAGGCTGTGGGGGAAAAGGAACCCTCTATACTGCTGGTGGAAATGGAGATTGGTGCAATCATTATGGAAATCAGTGTGGAGAATCCTTAGAAAAGTTGGACTGGAAATCCCATTTAAACCTGCTAGACCTCTACTGGGAATTTTCCCAAAGGATCTGAAAACATCATAACATAGGGATAAATGTGTGCCTATGTTTATAGCAGCACAATTTGTGATAGCCAAATCTTGGAAACAACCAAGATGCCCATCACCTGAGAAATGGTTGAAAAATATGTGGTATTTTTACACAATGGAGTATTACTCAGCTATAAGGAATGATAAACTCAAAGCCTTCATATTGAAGTGGATGCCACTTGAATATTCTCATAAGTGAAATAAACCAGAAACACATGTGTAAATATCATATAGTTTCCCCAGAATAAGAACTCAAAGAAGAAATACAAATATAAATGCATAATACAAGTAAAAAGAAATCAGGAGCTCGAGCACTAACTAAGAGAGGAAAAGAAGAGCTAGGAAGCATGACAGTGAAAAGTCATACAGTTATATGTAGAAGATGGGCAAGGCAATGATCCTGAGAATCTCCAGAAG
>NW_004524823.1:1642024-1643175 GCF_000260255.1 Octodon degus
GATTTGTTCTAATAGTGTTTGTAAATAGGATATCATGTCTGCATCTTGCACAGAAATTAACCACTAAGAAGTATGTATGCAATGTGTTAATTATTGAAACTGTCTTACCAATTTGGTTTGAAACTGTCTCATTGCTATTTGTTTCTTAATAAAATATGGGAAAAAAAAGAAATCTTTGTCACCTTTTAATCATTTTACATAGTCACTCCTGCTTTCACTTTATTGAACTTTTCATATTTTTTCTAATATATTTCCAGTTGTGTTACTTTTTTGTTCAAATTTGTCTGTATGTTACATATACAGTGAGTTTCTTTTAGACAGCATATTGTTGTCATAATATTTGATCCACTCTGCTGATTTTCTTCTTTTAATTATTATATGTAGAACATTTGTATCATTTATGTTTAAAGTAATGGTTAAGACTTTTAAGTTGGCTTCTTTTTTCCCTATTTTTATCTCCCCCATATTTTTATGGTTTACTTCAATTTTTTTAGAATTCAACATTAATTTACCTGCAATGTTTTTGAGTGTAACTCTTTGTGTCATTTTTGGTTGGTTTCTCCAGGTATTATATTACAATCATAATTAACACAGTATCTGAAATCATTTTTATAGGTTTCACTATAGCACAAAAATCTTACCTTCACTCACATCATTCTCTTCTGTCTCATTTATAATTCTTTTGAATTATTTTCACTCCATCCATTTAGAACCACATGACTTATTACAGTATTTTTGCATTAATTACTAAATATAATTTAGAAAACTGAAGAAAAGTAAGTTTGTTAAATCTGCTCATATTTTGACTGTGTTTTTTCTTTTCATGTGAAATTAAATGATTCCTTTTCTGAATATTTTATTTATTTTAGATAATGTCCTATAGTTAGATTTTGAGGATAAGTCTGCTGATAAAAATTTCTCATGAGGGCCAGTCAGATAGCTCAGTGGATTAAAAATGCCTGCTTAGGTAGATGCAGCGACTGGGGTGCAATACCAAGGTGCTGTGCTGGCCCAGCCTTCAGGGCATGATGAACAGTGATTGAGACTGGGCATGGTGGTGTGCACCTGTAATTCCAGTGCTTGGGAAGCAGAAAACTGGAAAACCGCTATGAGTCAAATCTGTGTAGTGAGACTCTGTACTAAATACAAAA
>NW_004524823.1:1644285-1659263 GCF_000260255.1 Octodon degus
ATTTTAATGAGAAAAAAGATAAAATAGTAATGGAACAGTTTCAAAACAAGTTAGTATGAGAGTTACAATAATTAATACATTGCATATTGTTGTCTTCTTAGTAGTTATTCAGAGGACAAGATGCAGACATGATATCTTGTCTAAACAATATTAATAAAAACCTTTATTCTCAATGAACTAAGAAAATTTAGCTGTTGTGTCTATCCTAACTATCTTATATATCCATATATTTTTTAACAAAAAAAGGTCCTTCATTTTTATCCCCCTTGTGTGTGTGTGTGTGTGTGTGTGTGTGTGTTTTGTTTGTTTTTTTTGTTTGTTTGTTTGTCAGAGATGGGTGTTCCATTGCAGGTAGATCAGCTGTATTTGGCGAAGTCTTTAAAGAAACTTTTCATACTTAATGCCAGACCAAAGATTGTAGGTACTTGAAGTCAGAAAAAAAAAAAAAATTATTCAACAGTAGTAGTGGGTTATCATCACAACTGGCAATCGTCCGAAGTTGTTGACATGGGCCTTATACAGCTCAGCATATTAATATAGCTTTACTTTTATACCTCATAGTTACACTTTTCTGCTGGAGGATTAAGACCCAGTTAAAGTAAGACCTATATAATTAAAAATGTAGCTTTTTCTGTCTAATAAGTTCAGTCAAATTCTCTCAGGATTTACCCTGGAACCATGTACAGCACCTTGTGGGGCTTTTGTCATTGTCAGGCATCTGGACGAAGTCCATTTCTTTCAGATACTGGACACTGTGAACTTAAGACCAAGGTTTAGATTCTCTTCCTGACAACCTTTGTACCTCACTGGTGGTGTGAATTCAGAGTGCAAATCATGCTGACAACCAGCTTATGGGTCAGGTCCTTAAGAGACAGCCCTCTCTCTCCACTCCTGAGGAGACATATATCTCCTTGTCATCCTTATTCATGCATTGGGTTCACTTCCTTGTGATCTTTTGGTGCTCCAGCATCCTTGGGAACTGCCCCACTATTGTTCCAATTTCAAATGCTTCTGCTTTCTTAAGTGGTTATATAAAATAGTGTGCATTTTGTGATTGATGATTTAATAAACTTGATAAACATCATTCTGTCTGGAGAGTTGATCCTGAGATCTACCAGCATTACCAGCTTAGCCCTTCACAGTCGTGGCTCTTCCTGGCCGCCTTCCCTGTGGATGGAGGCAGGGCTTGTTTACCTCCCACGACAGAGAAACCAGAGCGATTCCATGTTCACTCCCCATTTCCGCAGCCCCAGTGGCAACTGCCTCACTGGTTTCTTGTTGGTTGCCCACATGGAACAGAAAAAACAATGTTTTTATTCAATCTAGTTTTTCTGTTATTCAAATTTGGCAATGTTGTGTTGTTTCTTTTGTCTGCTCATTCTGCACTTAAATCCATCCATTAAGACTTTTATGTCCATCATTTTCAATTAGGTTCTAAAATTTTCATAATGTACTTTTTATACCCTCTGTTTCTTTGCTCAAATTTTTTGTTTCATCTCATTTTTTGTGAAGAATGTAAGTACTTGCTGAAGCATTTATATCAGAGTATTTTAAAATCTTTGTCAGATAATTATAACATCTATGCTACCTCAGTATTGATATTGTTTTCTTTTTTCTGGTAAAACAATCTAGGATTGAGCTTGGGAGATGGCTTAGTAGAATAAGCACTTGCCTGGCAAGTGCAAGGGCCTAAATTCAATCCCTGGTTCTGAAAAAAAAAAAAAAAATCTAGGATTTTTTTACTGAGGATTCTTTAATAGATATATGAGTGTTTTCATATTGTACCATATCATATCATTGTATCTGAATTAAATATTTTGTTTTAAATTTTCTAAGCCTCAAGTCAACAACTTCTGTGGATAACCCACTGCTATTGTGGAGTGCTGGACTGTGCTAGATTGTTTTGATGAATTCACACACCTACAGTATTTAGATGCCAATGGAATACCCATCTCTGACAGAACTAAACAAAAAAGGTGATACAAAGGAAGGACCACTTTGTATCTGTATATTCAAAATAGTTAGGATAGATATACAGCTACTTTTTGCTTGATTCAATGAGAAGAAAGATTTGTACTAATAGTGTTTGGACAGGATACTCTGTCTGCATCTTGTGCTATGGATAACAACTAAGATGATAACAATGTACAATGTATTAATTATTGAAACTGTCCTATTAATCAGTTTTGAAACTGTCTCATTAATATTAGTTTCTCAATAAAATAAAATAATAAAAAATAAATAAATTTTTGGGGGCTTCTTGACTCGTAAGAGAAAGACAAGCCCTATCTCTACTCATCAGGCAGAGGTAGAATTCCTCTCATGGACAAATGAAGAAGATTTTCATTTTGCTGAGAAGGAAGAAGAGCTTTGTCTTCCCACGTGGTCGCCACTTACATTATGATATGATAGGTTCCTGACTCCATTAATCCTTCCTTGAAACCTCTCCAGAGGGGGAAAAATGAGGCAGGACACTTCTGTTTACCATTCTGTGGGATTTAAGTTTCAGGTTTTGTGTGTGGCCTCTTCTATCACCAGCCCAGCAGTGACTGCACACTTGTGACTTTACAATGGGAGGAGATGTGAAACCACAGTCTTTTTCAGTGGTACCTAACCATTGTAAGGAGGTTCTCTTCTAAACATTTTTTAGAAGACCCCCTTCCCCATTAGGAATTATTTCTTTCAACCAAAACTTGCATGTAGCCATAAATAGGAACGCGCTAGGTATCAATATGTAAATTTAAATTCAGTGATAGTTTAGTGAGAATAGAGATGATATGCACTAAAATGAATGATAAAGGACCTTAATGTACAAAATCCATTAGTCTGGAATAGGGACATAATGTCCACAACCCAAGCACTTGTCTGGCAAATGAAAAGTCCAGAGTTCAATCCCCAGTACCAAAAAAACCAATTCATTAGTCTATAATTTTGTGACCAAATGTGAGGCAAGAAAATTAAGAAACCTAAGAAAATGACTTGTACAGTTATTTAACTGCAGCACAAATCATTTTAGATTTTATAATCCTGATTTTGTATGTCTAAAGAAAGATGACACAGCCTTGATAAATCCCAATGACAGTACAAGGTAATTGTATAATGCTACCATGTGATTCTTCACACAAGAACATATTCACATTAATGTCCTCTTAAGATCTGTGAAACAGCCTGGGGAGATAGCTCAGCAATCTAAGCACCTGTCTGGCAAGCACAAGGACCCAGGTTCAATCCACAGTACCACATGCTTAAAACCAAGTGCTTCATACTGACCACTGACACTGGGCATAGTGGTCCATACCTTAAATCCCCACACTTGGGAGGCTGAGACAGGAGGATCAGTACTAGTCTGAGCTGTATAGTGAGACCCTGTAAATAATAAATAAATAAAATATTTTAATAAATAAGTAAATAAAAGCTTAAAAAACAAAAAAGATCAGGACTGGCCAAATAGCTCAGCAGGTTAAAGCACCTGCAAACAAGTGCAGGGGCCGGGAATTTGATCACTGGGCCTGCTGTGTTGGCTCTGCCCCCAGGGCATGCTGAGATGGCAGTTGAGACTAAGAGTGGTAGCACAGGCCTAAAATCCCAGCTCTTGAGAGGCTGTAAACAGGTGGATCACTACAAGTCTGATACAGTAGTGAGATCCTGAACACCCTATAGACCCTTCCCTAAAATATAAAAAAATAAAAAAATGTTTAAAAAATCAATGAAATGGCTGGGAGCCTATATCACTCAGTGGCACAGCAACTGCCAGCAGGTGCAAGGTTTTGAGCTTGATTCTTGATACCAAAAAAAAAATCAGTGAAAGGAAAATAAATATATTAATATTTAATTGAACAAATATATTATGATATAAAAAGCTTGAATACTAGCCAATTGTTTTGAAATTCTGTATTATTTTAATATTTTATCTTTAAAATAAAAGAAATAAAGTTCTATTTCACAAAAAAAGTTTCAAGAGCATATTTTAGTTCAATGCAAATTATAAACAAAATACAAATTACTGAAAAAAGAAACAACCTGTTAAAAGCAGTCAAGATATGTGTGTCTGTTCTACGTAATTACATGTTTTATCTACAAGCATTTTTATTGTCAACTAATAAAATGTTTCCAATTCAATGAATACAGAAAAACAAAGGATTAAAATTCCAACTCTGTTGAAAGAACAAATTCCACAGATAACTTTTACTTAGCAGAAAACTCTCTTCAGTATCGGTAAGATATGCTCCACCTAAATTGCCTGTGGCCCAGTGCTAAGTGACTTCCACACCTTAACTTTGCCATTGGTGGAAACTCAGATAATCTACATTTTTTCACTTTCTTAACTGCAACATGATGTCAGTTCAATTAATTGATCTCAAATATTCATTCCAGTTTTAAAACTTTATGACTTTATGGTTCCAGCCTGCACAGTATGAGTTTGTTGTTTTGTGGTGAAATATCAAGGGTCGAAATCTATCACTGGAAGAACGTGTGACTGTCACTTATCAGTCATGCCCAGCCGTATTCAGTGTTCAGTTTGCTACCTCCACCCTTTACAGCACCCCCATCTGGAGCTCTAAGCACCCCCAAATCACGTGCTCGAGCACTTCTGTGACCTAATTGCCACTTGGAATCATGTATTTCTGTGATATGAAACTCAGAATATTTCCCTGACACTCTCACATTCTGATTGTTCCTTCTCCACGTCCTCTGACATCACATTTCTTCTCCGCATGATATTAAGTTTTCATAATTCTGCCAATCACAGAAAAGTCACCTAACCACTGATTAAGTCAACGACCTCAGAAAGCTCTCAACTGTACCCACAAGCTTTTTTATTTGTCCACATACAGTACTAGATCTACACATGCTTTCATTTTTTTTAAATAGTAAAGAAAGCCCTTCTTCACAGTTGTGTTCCACTTAGATGCCCATGTCACCCAATTTTTTTTTTTTTTTTTTTTTAGAAAATAAAGCTCTTCATTCTATGCTTCACTGCATCCGTTTCTTACATCGCGCCATGAAGTCATTGCACTGGCTTCTGCTGCTACTCTGGCCCTGAAATTGAATCTCAAAAGTCTGACACTCAGTATCTCATATAAGACAACTTACATATTCACTCTCTCTGACCTCCGAAGCCATTATCAACCAACAGGAACTTCTCAGTTTCAGAATTGCTACATAGCCATTAAATGTAGATAACATAATTCTCTTCTATTTTTCTTTCTGGGGTGGGGTGAAGGGGCTGGGCTTAAGTCATTAACCAAGAAACTGAAATGTGCCCTTATGCTAATGATGGACACATTCTTAACTCCAAGCGTCTTTTGCAGAACTGTTATGTTTCAGCCTCTTACCTTACTTTGCACCGAAATATACTGCAGGCCTGTCAAATGCGTGACCAACCCTGATCTTCTCTTTTGACTCATCATCTTTTTCTATAACTTCTTTTCTTTTTCTTTTTTTGTGTTGCGACCCACTTAGTAATTTTTTACTTTTCCCACCATTCACAACAAAGCATTTCTCTGAAAGCACTTTGAGCATCACATCTTAGTATTGCAAACCCTGTTGTCTGCTACTATTCTGAAAAGCAAAAGACACAGAAAGGAAAAACAAAAGCCAGCATGCAAACCTTGAGGGTGTAGCCTTAAAGAACAGGAACACAAGTGTGCTGGGCTGGCATTAAAGGGACCAGGCAAAACGAGGAGGTGGCAAGAGACACGCAGAAGGACCACTGCTATGGAGAGGAAAAATAAGCCTAGTACGTTTATGAGAACTGCTACCTTATTGGACACATTTAAATAAATGAAAACTAAGAAAAAAGGTAATGAATGTTGGCTGTTCTACTTATGGTGTTTTGCCAGAGGTCACAGTTGAGGGAGAAAACAGAAAAACGTGGACTTGGAAGCACCGAGGGTGCAAGGAATATACAGAAAAGTTTTATTTTTTATTTTTACTTTATTTTATTTATTTTTTTTGCAGAACTGAGGATTGAATTCAGGCCCCCAAAATGTTTTCTAGCTTTGAGGTTACAGTAATGATACCTAAAGGTAATGTTTAGTAAGAATTTTTACAAAGAATGCTTTTTCTATGTGAATTTAGATGTTAAGCTTTAACAGTAGAATATCTTAAATATGGTAATACTTCTCACAGAGCACATTTTTGAGGATACTGTAAAAAGAAAAAAGTTGACATTTGCCAGGTTCAGCTGTCAAGTGAGGCAAAGAAGAAACCTGCAGCAAATGTTAAGGAAGTATTTTCAAGCTTCTACAAGTCCAAGCTCAGATTTGCACAAGAGAGTAAGTTCCACCTTACATTTTATGCCTTAGTTATTATGCTTGTACTTGTAAAATCTATTTACATGCCTTAAAAATTTATGAAAGACCCTGCAGCATAGCAATTGCAAACGTCTTTTAAGTACATAATTATATTATGTGCTCATAGACTTAGAGACCATATTATTTTATCTTCAGATGGTATACAGTAAAATTTTAATTTATAATATTAATCAGCCAAAGGAAGACTACTTGAATAAATGGGGTATGTGTCATATAGCCATTACAAGTACAGCTAAATTATTTTAATGATATTGCAAAATTGGTTTCTAAATATTAAGCATGTAATGATGTTCTAAACAGAATTATCATGTGACTGAAATTAGGTAAATATATAGCTACATAAATGTATGTTTATATGTAGTATATTATAAAAAGAAAAATATTAAAACTTCAGCACTTGATTTATAAACCTAATAATTATTTGAATAATTATCTATATAGTCTTCTTTATACTCAAAGCTTTTCAGAAATCCTGAATTAGAACAAAATAGTTTTAAAAGAATGTGTTTAATGAATATCCACTGTGTTCCAAATAAAAAACTACTTGAGATTCAAAGATAAATAAGATAGTTTCAGGCTTCTTCAAATCTCACTATATAACTGAAGAAAACAGTGCCTTGCCTTCATTCCAACCATAGCTAAGCCCAAACAATTAGTTATGATATCTAGTGACATCTAGTTATGATATATAGGCTTTATACTTTAGTTCATGTTCTCTAGGTAATGATAAAGAAGTTCACTTATTCTCTAATCAAATAATAAAAGGCATGTGGAAACCTATGAAGGGTGTGGAATTGTTAATCTAATTATATATTTCACTGTTTCTTCTTAGTTTTCATTGGAAGCTATATTCTTTTCTAGTAAATAATCTCTTGATAGCAAAAGTTTAATGTTTTTCCCCATGTTACAATAAATTATTTATGAAATAAATATGCAAAGAATTGAGTATTTATTTGACAGTTTGTAATACAGTCTCTGCTCTTTAAGAAATACATTCTTTGACCATTTTGTATCTGTATATATGAAATAATTAGGATAGATATCCAGCTACTTTCTCTTAATTCAGTGAGAAGAAAGATTTGTACTAATAGTGTTTGGACAGCATATCATGTCAGCATCTTGTACTATGAATAACCACTAAAAAGATAATAATATGCAATTATTAATTATTGAAACTCTCCTAGTAATCGGTTTTGAAGCTGTCTCATTGCTGTTTGTTTCTCAATAAAATTAATAAATAAGAAATACATTCCTTATTCTCCTTTATATGTGAGTGTTAAAAGAAGTCATTATTAAATCTGGACCATATTCTCTGAGAGCAAATTCTTACTCACACATGAACATTGCATTCTTTTAGCTTTTCACAGCATATGTCTTGTCAGAAATATAAATCTAACGATACATCCCTTGCTGATTCAAGCAGTACTGATGTATGTATTTCTTACAAATTCCATTATCCAATGAATCATTATTGTGATATGATTACTGGTTTTTTGTTGTTGTTGTTGTTTTCACAGAACCAGGGATTCAACTCAGGCCCTTGTGTTTGCCAGGGAAGCGCTTATTCTACTGAGCCATCTCCCTTAGTAGTTACTAATATTTATATTTTTGTAATATTTTGCATTTATTTTACACTTACACATTTGCTATTTTGTTTTACCTTTCTCCATATAGAGCTTCATGGAAGTATCTATAGCCTTATTCATGGAAGTGCCTTAAGCCTGACATTTCTTTTTATATTAAATATTTCTGAAATTGGTTCTCAAGATTAAAAAATATATATCTAAATGTCACAGTTGAAAGCTACAGGCTTCTCTCTCACTTTCTCCCTTCTTCATCTGTCTTCTCCTGCCTCTTTCCCTTTCTTCTTTCTGGCCTTCTGTCATTATCC
The DNA here is from genome assembly GCF_000260255.1 of Octodon degus. NCBI lineage: Eukaryota > Metazoa > Chordata > Mammalia > Rodentia > Octodontidae > Octodon > Octodon degus. The sequence continues at coordinate 1,652,494 of NW_004524823.1, forward strand.
ATGATTATCTAGTTACTCAAAATTTAATATTTCACACATAAAACTATAGAGACATAAAAAAGATCACTGAAGGTTTTCATACATAGTTGCTTCCTTCCAAAGAGTATATGGATATGTGTGTGGCAGGGTTCTTTATAGAAGTAACCTGACCAGGCCAAGTACTACATGCACATAGTTGATTGATTTCCCAGCTTCATGCTCCCAACATATCCCCGTTTTTCATTTTGTCTTGTCAGAGATGGGTGTTTCACTGAAGTTAGAGAAGCTGTATTTGGAGAAGTCTTTAAAGGACCTTTTCATACTTGATGCCAGTCTAAACACTGTGGGTTCTTGAATTTAGCAAAATGCAGTCCAATAGTCCGTAATAGTAGTGGGTTATCAGCAGAACTGGCAATTGTCAAAAGTCATTGACCTGAGCCTTTACAGCTCAGCATATATATATATATATATATATATATATGAGTTAGGATAGATATACAGCTACTTTCTCTTATTTCATTGAGAATAAAAGTTTGTACTAATATTATTTAGACAAGATATCAAGTCTGCATCTCATTCACTGAATAACTACTACGAAGACAACAATATGCAATGTACCAATTATTATAACTGTCCTACTAACCTGTTTTGAAGCTGTTTCATTGCCATTTTATCATTTTTCTCATTAAAATGAATTTTACAAATTAATTAATTAATTAATAAAAAAGAAGTAACCTGACCTGTCCTGTCCAGCTGGTCAGTCAACAAAGGTCACCTGGGAGAGGAGCGGGGAATGGAGGAGGGGACAAAGGACAGGAGACTCGAGAAATGGAGACAAGACAGGATTCTGATCAAGTCTCGTTTATTCAGGGGAGGTGTTGGGTATATATAGGGAGTGTAGGAATGAGGACGTCTCGGCTCTTGACATCAGCAGGTATCTAGAAAATGGAGGAAGATTTAAAAAAAAAAAAGAAAAAGAGGTTTCTACCTATGTTATTTGCTTATTATTTCTTGCCTATGTCTTGTAATATGAGAAACTACTTTGGCAATAACAACACACAATGTACTAACCATTGCTACTCTCCTAAAATCTTGTTTTGAGATTTTGTACCACTGTTTTTATTTTTTTTTTCTTTCTTTAAAATAAAAATTAAAAAAAAAAAAAGAAAAGAAAAGAAAATGGAGGAAGATCCCACCCCTGGGGCACAGCATGTAATTCATGGGGAATGGTCAAGGCGGGAAGGGAGCAGAAACTTAACTCAGCAGGGGAATAGAAACTTAAGAAAATGGCTGACACTATTATAAAATGGATACCAGTTAATGGCTTCCCACAGGTCCCCCTTTTTACTTTAACTCCAAAGACTGTTATACCTTGAGGGGACTGTGCCTGCCTTGGGTCAAGATGCTTTCACATGGGGCCGAACCAGACCTTTCCTGTCATAGGAAAGCAGGGCAGCGGAAGGCCCAGTTCCTGTCTTAGGTGGCAGTAGGTACCGCATGTGAGCCTCTAGTTGCCCGCCTCTGGCTATCCAGTCCATCGCACCAAGGTGAGAAAATCTCTTTACCTGGATTAGGCATCATCACAGTGTACTCTTTCAAGTTCAGCACAACTTTCTCTGTCGGCCATCTCAAGCCTATGGTAATGGACCTGTATGGGTTGCATTTTAATGGCATCCAGTTGTTGTTTAATGAAAGTCATCAGCCTATTGAAAAGGCAGGGTCCTATTGATAAAAGTGTTAATAGTCCAATCATGGGTCCCAATAGGGGGAGAAGGTAGGGTAGTTCTCCATTCCATGGGCTCCAGAAAGGGTTTTCAAATAGCTCTCTTCTCCTCTTAATAAGATCTTCTTGAAGTCTCTTTATTTTATCTCAAACAATACCGGACTTGTTTGCATAGAAGCAGCAGCATTCCAAGTAGATCCCTCCCTGCTCTACTGTTAGAAGGCCTAAGCTCCTCCTATTTTGCAAGACTACTTCTGCTAATGAATCTATCTGGTCTGGGATATCTTGGATAGTACCAGACAGTGTTTGAACATCATCAATCAGCTGATTAGGTAATTTGGTATAAGAATATACTGCTACTCCCAACCCTGCTGTGCCTATCCCCATGGCCGCTGTGACTCCTAGCCCCACTAATAAATGGATGAACTGGACTGTCCTCTTTGTGCGGCCCATAACATAATCTAAACTGGGAAGGGGTACCAGAGATGACATCGATATCGGGCAATACAATTGCCATGACACATAGTCCTGTCCAGTTGGTAGGTAAATATGTGAAGGCTAAACTTCCCCCACATACAAACACATGTCCCTTTTTTGGGCAAATAGGGCTGCTGTAGTTGAATATTTGATTGCAGCTGGTGAAGGTAACAAATCCAACATCAACAGTGGAGCTATCATTGTGGATGCCTCCCTGCACGCAGGAAGATTTCCATAGGAGATAATCCCCCCGAGAGGATGGCTCTGGCGAATGCCTGCCAGTCCTCCGGAGTAAGCTAATTGTCAGCCACAGTTTCTAAAATGGCTGTGATGTATGGAGCCGTGGCTCCGTATTGGGCAACCACTGCTTTTAGTTCTTTAGTACTTTAAAATTGAAACTAGTGCAATGGCACCAAATCTGTCCTTGAGTGCCTGTTGTTTCTGATACCGGAAATACCTCTGTCTTATCTAGATCTATGGGTGGGTCTAACAGGAGGAAGCTTTTGGGAATAGCACCCCTCATGGGTGGCCTTTGAACACAGGGGGCCTTTGGCCCGGTTATACTTTCATTTTTGGGTTTTCCTGATTGTAATCTTTCTAATTGGATTATGAGGTCTTGGTGCTCTTTCTGCAATTTTATCTGTTCTTTGAGAAGTTCAATTTTGCCTTTTAATTCCTTTCTGGGGTCAGAAGCCAAACATGCCGAAAGAGGCATTCTGGGATCAGTGCTATATGGCGGAGGACGCTGAACTTTTGGTGGCCATTCTCGGTCCCGATACTGAGCGACTTCCTCCGCCAGTTCATCCCCATCAACTTCATTATAATCAGTTTCAATTGAAAAGGTTTTGGTAGTTCGGGATATATTTTTTTTAACTTTGAGCGTAGCTCCTTCTAAATCAAAGGGGTTAATTTTCTTCTCTTGCTGTAATTTGGAACTTGGCGGTTCCGGCTCTCTGATTTCGATTTCAAGATTCTGTTCCCTTACAGGAGGGCACACACCCTTAGGGGGTTCTTTGTCCTTTTTTGGCTTGTCATGATCTCTATCATCATTGCTATGGAAAGACACATGATCCTCCTCTCCATTCTCCACGTCCCTCCATCCCCGTTCCTCCTGCCCTCCAAGATGGGCTCTACCCTTTTGTCCCTGTGGTATATTTTCACCCTTTTTTTTTTTTTATCACATTAGCAACAACCGGGTCACAGTGTCTCTGGGATAAGAGTTCATCAATTAAATTCCAGTAGGAAAAGGCCGTAACTGGGACCTTTTCAGGTCCAAAAGTCTCGTAATAATCCTTAAGGGCATCACCAACCCTTTTCTATCGCCTCTGATCAATATTTCCTTCAATAGGGAACCATGGCAAACTTGTTTAATATATTCAAAATATTGACACAAATCCTTAATTTTAACCTTTACTCTTTGTGCCTTTAATGCTTTGCTCAAACTTTCTACAAATATCTCATGTTCACTTAATGAAGGAACATGCCGAAGGAAAAGGGAAAGGGGGTGCAGTCCGCTTACTGAGGTTCAGACGTCGCAGCAGGCAACAGCGGCGCAGGCCTCTTTTACTTTCACTCTTGCGCACTCACTCGGTGGGTTCCATCCTGAATCCTCCATACCAGGTGCCCCACACGTTGGGCACCACTTGTCCCATCCAGTGGGTCAGTCAATAAAGATCATCTGGGAGAGGAGCGGGGAATGGAGGAGGGGACAAAGAACAGGAGACGCAAGAAATGGAGACAAGACATTATTCTTATCAAGTCTCGTTTATTCAGGGAAGGTTCTGGGTATATAAAGGGAGTGTAGGAATGAGGACATCTCGGCTCTTGACATCAACAGGTATCTAAGCAAAGGAGGAAGGTCCCATCCCTGGGGCATAGCACATGATTTATGGGCAATGGGCAAGGTGGGAAGGAGCAGAAACAACTCAGCAGGGGAATAGAAACTTAAGAAAATGGCTGACACTATTATAAAATGGATACCAGTTAATGGCTGCCCGCACTGACCAACACTATTTCAGCCAAATGGTCAAGGTCAGTATCAGTGGTCATAATCATCACAATACTATATAACATTGATATCTATCTCTAAGAAAAAATATTGAACCAATATTTGAAATGTACATGGCTTACTGATTACAGTGTTTAATAATTGTTGCTGCAAACATAAACATATTTTATTGTAATAAATTGATTACTTTACTATTCACAGAATTACTGTGAGCTTCTGCTTACTGTGATCTCTGTTACAATCCCCTGCTCAAATATCTGAGAAGCTGTTGAAATCAACTTTAAACACAGACAGTCTGATATTATAGGCCATCTGCCTAACAGTTATGCCAGCTGGATTTTTCACACTGACCCTAAAAAATAAACAATAGTGACAATTATATATTTGTGTGTGTGAGTGTGAGTGTGTGTGTGTGTGTGTGTGTGTGTGTGTGTGTGGTATTTTTTAAGTACATGAATAGACTGAACCATTAATTCCATTCTCCATGAAATTTCCAAAGAAAACTTTGGGAAGGTGTCCCTCTTCTGTATTTTATAGCACACAAAATTGTCTGCTGCACACATTTGTTAACAGTGTGCCTTGTGGTTTCATTGGCGCTAAGCACTAATGGATTGATTTCCTTGTGACTCAGGGCCTGTGTTCACGTCACTCATGATACCTTCTTATGTGATACACTGTCTCTTCTGTTTTCAGGTACTGAATAACACAAACAGCTATTACAGCATCAAAGTTAATTTTCCTCGTCTTTAAAATCTCAACAGATGTCACTAGAAGGTTAAAGAGCCACTACAGACTGATTGACTCAATTATATGGCTCTCAATTAATTTTGGTTCTAATTTTAATGAATTAACATTTTTATATCTACTCAAGACTAAAAAAGTATGTCAAGTTCTGCTCATTGAAATGAATACAAGTTCATTACACTTAAGTAACATATTTCAGGAGAGGTATTTATCTTATGTCATTCCAGCACAGAGCACAGCAGGAAGGTAGGACACAGGTTTTTTATGCCATTGCCCTTTCAGGAGCACTGAGTCAAAATATAAGCATCTTAAAATAGAAAGCACACTGAAGTTCAGCTCTAATTATCCTTCTCGGCACACTGAAGACTTTTGTGCTCTTTTACTTTTGTCACATACCCATTTCCTGTTTGTGATTTAATCTAATTTCCCTTATTCTGAGTACACACTGGAGGAAACCACTCTTTTTCCTGATGTAGCTAAATTCACTGTTCTACTCTCCCATTCTCTCAAATCTTCATTCACTGTAAATCTGTGGAGTCCTCCATAATTAAAGCAAAATATGGCGGTGTCTTGGGTACTTAAATAAAAAATGTTATCTCAGTCTCCTCCAGCTCTGCTCATTCTGCATGCCTAGAACCATTTCCTTAGATTGCTGTGTAATCTGAGGATATAGTCACCTGGCAGGTGAATGGATCCTAAAATTGAGACATAGGCACCTAGTGCAAGAACATCCACTCTTTCCAATACCAGGATCAACAGAACCAATATAAAGGCCAACAACTTCTCCTATGGAAGGGACAAATTCCTGCTCACACCTTGGAAGTCAAAAATAGCCTAAATAAACTGACAAAAATATTAAAGACAACAAGCTACACCTGTAAGTTGTGTCTAGGTATTTGGTGCACTGATGAACACTACCAACCTGAGGTATCTACTTTTAATCGCATGACTGATGTTGTGTACATTCTGTTATAGTGCTTTCAGTTAGAGTTCATTTTAACACTACATCTTCTGGGAAATCTTTTTGCAGATTTTTTTTAGGTCTACATTTTCAATAGGTAACTTCAAAGGGAACAATTTGTGATGAAATTCAGACAGGATGCCAGGGAGATGGCTCAGTGGAATAAGTGCTTCCCTGGCAAGAACAATGGCCTGAGTTCAATCCCCGGTTCTGCCAAAAAAAAAAGAAGAAGAAGAAAAAAGAAAGAAAAGAAAGAAAAAGAAACTCAGACAGATGTGACCTTGAAGAAAAAAGCAAAAAAAAAAATCATGATTCTATAGTCTCATATTCTTTGTTGTCCTCAAAGCAACCACATATTAGTTTTTATATCCAATAGAGGTGAACTATTCCAACATAGCTTAAATTTCCAGGACTATTATTCAAGTTTATAATATTTTTATTACTTCTACCTATGAGTATATACTAACAAAAACAGAAGAGGGAGAGTTAGGCAGACAGCTTCTTCTACAAAGCCTCTCATCTGATGAGACTGAAATGTGCAATCTTATGTAGACTAGAGAGTGTGAATCTTTTCTGCCTCATCTCTGGGACTCTCTTCTCAATGCTGAGACTATTCATGCACTTATTAAGCCAACGCTTAGTGAAATGATGTGACGTGTATATTCCATGTCAATCCAGGCATTTCTAAAACAAAGCTGGTATATTCATAGGTTTAATATAGGTCTCCCATCAAAACTGAACCTTCAAATATCCACCCTTCCACAGATAGTTTGACTTCTTATAGATTTGTAGAGTAGACTTTAAATTAAATTGTTTCCTTTGGATTGGGATCCACCGCAGCACTGCAGCTCCTACAAAGGTCCACTAAATCTCTTTCT
>NW_004524823.1:1659363-1667861 GCF_000260255.1 Octodon degus
CTTTCTTTCTTTCTTTCTTTCTTTCTTTCTTTCTTTCTTTCTTTCTTTCTTTCTTTCTTTCTTTCTTTCTTTCTTTCTTCTTCTTCTTCTTCTTCTTCTTCTTCTTCTTCTTCTTCTTCTTCTATTTATTTATTCATTTTTTGGTGGAACTGAGGATTGAACTCAGGCCCCTGTGCTTGCCAGACAAGTGCTTATTCTACTGAGCTATCTCCCGGGCCCCCAAGGTCGATTTCTTCAAAAGTTTGGTTTATTTGTGTTATTTCTTTGCTGATTTATTTTTGCCTAGTTGAAGGAAGATATAAATATATTTCTTGAATTTTTACCCTCTCAAGCCCACAATACATCTCATAAATAGTTGTAGTTTATTAGGAAAATTCTTTTAAGATGGCATAACATTAAGCTGATCAATGTAGGTGCCTTAAAAAAAAAAACCTTGATGTTGGTAATTAATAGTGTAGCTCACTGGTAAAACCACTTGCCTAGCATGTACAAGGTTTGGATTTCAAGCATCAGCGTAAACATGCACTCTAAGAGAAGGTTTAGTAATTTTTACAGTATGAGGATTGATTATTTATATAGATTTGGATTGGCATAAATTTCTGTAGGGCTTTCTTTTTTAATTTTATTTTAAATCGAAATTTAGTGGCACAAGTTAAGGAGCCTATCTTGCTTTTGAAATAATTTTGAAATGTTTTAAGTAATAGTAATAGAATTTTGTTGGGCTAAAGTCTAAATATAATCTTCTGAACAAGGAATTGAATTTTTTTATAAAGGTGAAACTTTGGCATCTATACTTTATTTTAATATGAAAAAATATCTCTATTCATAGGTGAGTTATTCTCATCACAGTTTAAAATCACTCTGTTAATCATCTCCCAGTAAGTTTTTTAATTGAATTTTAACAAAAGAAGTTTGAAAAAAATGTATATGAATTACTCAGATTCTAAGAAGTTAAAGGCCATTCCTCTTCCACCTTGAATTACTAATCATATCTATGGATAGAACTTATCTTACACAAATAACATCAGTATAGATCTTGACTTTTTAGATCAGGAAACCTCCCTTATTAAATCATAAATGTCTATTTGAGAAGGATTCGGTCTGTCACGTCAGAGCCTTTCTGCCTCCGTTCCTGCCTTACACCCACTTGGAAGTACTTACTGCATAGTGCTCCCTGTATTTAGGTCATTGTTATCATAGTTGCCAGAGAGTGTTTTGTGCCGTAAGTCCACTGATTAAGTTAAATTACCTGTACAAAGTCACACAGGCATTGAATAGAATGCTGGGTTCCATTGCCACTCACGCTACCTCCAGAACCCTACTCTTAATCAACACAGTATACTGTGTGCGCCAAGCTTTCCTTCCTCTCTAGAAATGTCAGCTTTTGAAAGGGATGTCTGTTGAAGACAACAGTGCTGCTATGATTTGGCTTCTGAATGCCCCCAACCCCACAAAGACCCCTGCACTGGAGGTTTAGGCAAGTTATGGAACCTGTAGGAGACAGGCCTAATGAGACCTCTCAGCTTGCCAGTGTTCCTTCCACGGGCGTGGGGCCACCTGCCTCCTCAGGCTGCTTTGATAGCTGCTGATGTGCCCAGCACTTGCTCACAGGCTCCTGCCTTTAAGTGTTGCCTCAATACAGCCAAAAAAGTATGAGCTGGAGCTCGCAGAACTGAGTCAACTTAAAACATTTTTAGAAAACTAAGTTGATTTTCTCAGAGCTTTGTTGTTGTTATAGTGTCAGAAAACTATATAGTGCAGGTGGCACAGCTTTCAGATTTGCTCTGATGCTTCATTTATGTCAGACCTAAGCATCTCTAGGGCTTGCCAAGTCCTACATGCAGGTCCAGGGCCACAGTGTGTCACTGCTGGTGTCCACCACCGTGCATGGCAACATAGGTGGCAGGTGACTGTGGCAGACCTCTGTCCTGTTCTACTCCACCTTCTCATTTCCATGGCTCTGATACTAGTTTCTGTTCCGTGTGTTTGAAGTCCCTTTCATATCTATGTTTTTATCATTTTACTTGAACCAAGATTTCTATTTATATCAGATTAAAATTTACCACAGCTTCGAACATATTGCATTCTTTAACATCCTATCTTCTGAACTATTACCTGTTCTCTGCACCAGGAAATAAGGATTAAGACTTATGAGGTAGACTCCCATTAACTGAAATAATAAAAGACTCATATGCAAACCAAATTATAAATATTTCAGGGTGAAATCTGTGTCAGATATGAGAACCATTACATTAATTTCTTTTTTTTCCTTTGAAAAAGTGACAAGGAACTATAGAGAGGGAGTATTAACTGGTGAATACAGATCCAAAGCCAGGATAAGGATCAGGTAATTTTAATGAGTAACTTATCCTGGCTCAGAGCAGGACACTTGACCCGGATAGGTCTTCAGCGGGCACGAATACCTCTGAGACCGTGTTGGTGATGCCATGAGAAGCTCTCGTCCACAGGTTTCTACAAGCCAGTCATTTGCTTTAATGCAGCTCTTGCAAGTGGTGATAGTGGTTTTAGCCTTCATTTATTCATTGAATAATTCATTCAAAAATATTTATTCAGCATAGATCATGTGCTAAACGCTGATAAAATTACTTCAAGAACAAGATTAACTAGGCAAACATCACGTTCATCCTCAAGGAACTTAAAATTTAATGATGAAGTCATATATTGAAAAGATAATCAACCATGCCCACTTACAGAGGTTTTCATTTCTCTGAAGAAAAATTTAGTGGTGTTTTCTGTACCTGCAGTACAAAGGTCTCACTTTATAAGAGAAGTTAGGGGCAGCTTCCCTGTTGAAGTATTTTACAGTAGAATTTGAAGGGTGGATAGGTAGAGGCCTCCTCATACTAGAGGATGATATCAGTTGGCATATGCGCATGGAATAAGATCCTTTGCTGAAAAATCACCTGAAGATCTTGAATAATTAATACAAAGCAAATGGGGTATGATGTTGCACTCCTGTAGTCTCAGACACTTAGGAAAATGAAGCACTTGAGCCCAGAGTAACTTTTTCTTTATAATAACAAAAATAATTTTTAAAATAAAGAAGGCAGATTTTGCTGGACCTTAGCGAATGAAGGGAAGCAGGAGGGTGATTCAAGAGGCCAGGGTCATGCAGTGACACCTGTCTATATCAAAGGGTTTGAAGTTGGTAACAGGATTCACTGTTCTTGAAGGGTTTTAATCAGAGGAAACAACTTCATCAGATTTGCATTTCACATTTTCATATTGGTTGTATGAAAAACAAACAAACAAAGGTTTCTGTGAATGGGTTAGAGTAAATGTGGTAAGAATTAACATTACTAGAGTTCAGGGTGAAATTCTTGTCTTAGAAAAGGACTAAAAGGAAATCCAGAAATAGATTTAAATTCTTGTAATAGATCTCTGATCTTATACGTAAAATATTGTGACCAAAAATGAATATATAAGAAATGTCTCAACAGAAATGACTGTGTTGATTATTCTGAAAATGGCTACCATCTTCCTTTATGATGCGGTTGCCTCATGTCTAATAGTTTTACCTGGAGAGGATGACATCTAAGGTACTGAATACTGCTCTAAATTTGCTGTTCATTGAATTAGTAGAAGACTTAACAGGAAAGTGAAAGTAGAACATTCTAGAGAACCTGATCTCCAGCAGTATCAACGTCAGAATCTCAGCCATTCTTTCACGGAAATGAAAGCAGAAGCTTTCCTATAAACCACAAAAGAATCATGTGGTTATCATCGTGAACCAGGCCGAAAACAGACAGAGAGGGCAACACAACCTAGTTCAGGGGAGCTGGACTTTGTTTCAATCAACTACACTGTGGTGACTGTTTCATAATGATGTGAGATGCTTTTGCTTGCAAAGGAAGTACTCAATAATTTCACTTATAAGGGACTCAGGAGATAGCTCAGTTGAATAAGCTCTTCCCTGGCAAGTGCAAGGGCCTGAGTTCAATTCCCAGTTCCACACACAGAAAAAAAAATACTACTACTAATGATAAATAATAATAATAATTTCACATATAGTGAAACACATGAACATATGAACAACTTTCTAAATTCAGACTCTTTTGAAAAAGCTTCAAATGCTTGAACAATTACAACTGCCGTTTCAGTGATTTTCTAGCTATGAACTTCCAAATGAAAATCTGTGGTTAATCTTTTCATTTAAATAATCTCCAAATTTTTCTACTTTATATATTTAATAGCTGATTTAAGGTTAAAGCAAAAAAAGAAAAAGAAAAAAAGTGAACCATGAGCAAGAAGCTCAGCCTTGAGAGTGTCCATGTTCTTCAATATTTCAAAAGCCTTTGCTCACAACTGATATTGGATATTTCATTAGTCATAAAACATAAATACTGATGGGGAGGACCAAGATAGTGGAGTGGTAAGCAGCAAGAAGGAGCCTCTCTGAGAGTCACCATTTGACAGTGGCATATGGGAATGTGTGCAAGAAGGAAGGAGGGAAAGGGCCCCCTGGACCCAGTAGGGATCTGAGGCATGAACTGAAGCCCACTGAGTGAAGAGTAACTTCAAAAAAGAAGAAGCAGGTAACTGATGGCACCTTCTCCCTGAGACAGGACTCACTGTGAGAGAAGAGCAGAGTGAACCTGTAGACACACAGTGGCTGCTGGCCACCCCAGAGACCTCCACAGGCCTCTACTGCAGTAGCTAGCCAGTGGAGAGTGTGCAGGGTTCAGGTGTCCTATGCATGAGGACTGACTGGACAGGAACCATTGCGGGGAGGGGTGAGGTGAATTGAGAACTCAGAGCTGCTTATTCTGTCTAGCTGCTCCCAGCTGAGCTCAGGCCGCTGGAAGGTGTGCAGATGGCTGTGGGCTGAGTGAGTCTGGTCTCAGCCGGAAGTGCAGGTTCACCAAGATTATTCACTACCCTGCTGAAAAGCTACTGCTGACTTGCTGGGATAAATCAACATGGATCGGGACACTGTCTCCACATGTTGTTTACCAGTGACAGCAGAGCAAAAAGAAAAAAACCAGGAATGAATCTCTCTCTCTCTCTCTCTCTCTCTCTCTCTCTCTCTCTCTCTCTCTCTCTCTCTCTCTGTTGTTCCTGTAGTGGTCATGGTAGTGTTTTTGCTTTTGTTACTTTTGTTTGCTATTTTTCTTCAATATTTGATCTTGCTTTGGTATTACTGTGAACGTGGTTTCTAGCCTATTTGTGGTTATAGTTCTGTTCTTTTTATCTCATCCTTCTCTCTTTCCCTTCAATTTGCTGCACTAATTTCCCAAAGTTAGTGTAATCTCTCTTTGTCCTCCATCCTTATTTCTAATCTTTTCCTCTTCTTCCACAATTTTTCCCTAAACCATTTTAATTTCAATCTGTGTTGATATACTAAGGATTTACATACTGCATAGAATTTTCTGGTTTGTTTTAGATTTTTTGTTATATAAAAAAAATATAGCTGATAGTTAAAGGTGGTAACTTAATGGTTAGCTCAGTTTATCACTTTTTAGTTTGTATTTGAAGCTACTGTCATTAGTACCACTCTAGATGTAAGTGGCATAATTGTCCTAAACAGCTGTTCTTCCTGGTATTCCAAGATGGAAACTGACTAAAGGCCACAGAAAATACTGTCTCACAATTCCAAATAACCAGGGACCTGGCGCAATGAACAACAGCTTCTCATTCACAGTAAGTTGAAGAGATAGGATCTTGCAACAGACTTATAAAACCCCAAAACCACCTACATATGGAAGATAACTCGAAGAACTACAAAGTAAATCATCAGAAATCAATCACCTTGCTGTACATGAATAACAAACTCACTAAGAGAGAAATTAGGAAACTAACTTTCCCAGTCTCATCCAAAAATAAAAAAATGAAAACTAGAGATCAATCTAATGAAGGATGTAAAAGACCTCTACAGTACTCTGAAAAAGGAGACTGAATCACCTATCAGAAAATAGAAATATATAACCTTGCTCTTGGGTAGGAAGAACTGATGTTTCCCAAACTGTTATACAGATTTAATGCAATTCTGACCCAAATTCCAATAGCATATCTTACAGATTTAGAGAAAACATGCCTAAAATTCATTTGAAATCAAGAGACCCAGAATAGCAAGGGCAATTCTGAGCAACAAAAGCAGGGCTCTTAGGAGGCATCATGATCCCTGACTTGAAGTTATACTACAAAGCTACTGAAAAAAAAAAAAAAAAAAAAAAAACCCAGCATGATATGGCAAAAAAGACCCAAATATCAATGGAACAGATTAGAAGATGCAGAAACAATTCCAGACGTACTCGGCTACCTTATGTTTAACAATGGGGCAAAATACATTCACTGGAAGAAAGATATCATCTTTCACAAATTGTACTGGAATAACTGGCTCTACACATGCCACAGATTGAAATTGGGCCCATCTTTCACCATGCACTAATCTAAAGTCAAAATTGATCAAAGAGCTAAACATTAAAAAAGAAACATTAAATCGGCTGGGAGATAGAATAGGTAAAATTCTTGAAGAGATTAGTTTCAGCATACGCTTCATGAATAAAACTACAGTCACACAGGAACTACACAAAGAATCAACAAATGGGTAATTATCTTGGAATAGATTTTCCACTGATAAGAATTTTGTTGCCATTACTTTCCTCTACATGGAAAAAAAAATTTTAAATATTTAGTATTTGAGTTCCCATGATGGTCCCAATTGGCCTTACTAATCTCATTTTTAATCATTTTTTTAGGGGCTAGAGATTTAGATCAGTGGTAGAACACCTTCGCAGCAAGCCAGAAAGCCAGAAGCCCTGAGTTTGGTTTTCAGCCCAAAAAAAAAAAAAAAAGAAAGAAAGACAGAAAGAAAGACAGAAAGAAAGAAAGAAAGAAAGAAAGAAAGAAAGAAAGAAAGAAAGAAAGAAAGAAAGAAAGACCTCAACCATTCTTTTAACATATTTCTCCCATTCAAGAACATATTTCTCCCATTTTCTTAACGTCTCAAGCCCATTTATGTTTGTCCAGGTTGTGTGGAGATCTCCCAACCTGTTCTCTTCTGAAGAAGGCTCTTGGGCTATTGTGTGCCCACTTAGCACCCACATGCAGAACCTAGAGGAATGGAACCTCACAAGCTGCAGAGCCAGGTGAGCCCAGACATTTCCTGCCTACTTCTTGCAGAGGTTCCTCTCTCACCTGAGTCTCATGACCTTACTGAAGTCTGTTTTTCATAAGGACAGCAATGCTAATGATGAAAAATTGTAAAATAGCAGTCACTTACTGAACATAGAGCGTGTGGTTGTATGAGGTTTTTGCAAGTTGAACAAAAGCACTGGACATGTTTTATAATATGAGTTTGTAAGGAATCACCCCAAAATCATACACAAATGCTGGAAATCTATCCACACACTAAATACTAAAGACTCCACCTGAGGGCCTGGATCCTGATACCCTGCATGAGTCCAGATGAAAACCTAGAACTCATCACAAAGCCTCCCACAAGCCCAACTGGAGTCCCAGACCACAACAAAGACTCATGCAGTACTCCTTCATGGATCTACTGGAGAGGCTCAAAGGTCAGCTGTGAAAGTTAGGAAGTCTATGCCAGAAAGACGAAGGATCTGTGCTAGCATGCTGAGGGATCTGAGCTGGAGCAGGGAAGCAACATGCAAAGTAAGCTCCAGAGCTCCCCTAAAGTTCCACAGCTGTCCTCAGCAACCATGAGGTCCTGACCTCCTCCACAGTTGAGGAAAGCCGAGTTCCCATCAGGGACGCCAATGCGACAAGCTTCATCATGAGGTTGAGCAGCACATCATCTTCCCCTCCAGAGCCAGGAAGTGATGCTCAAGATGAGGAACAAAGTTTCTCCAGAGTTCATCAGGAAAATCAGCATGACAATGTCCTTCAGCAGAACAGTCCAAGAGAACTAGCAGCTTCCAACAGCTGCTCCAAACAGCATCCCTAGCAGCATTCTGGAAACTTCTCCTGTTCTGCCTTTATGCTGCTGGCAACAAACTTCAGGTGGGCCTCCCACACCCAGTGCTATGCTAGTTTAATTCAGCTGGGTGTCATAAATTGACCACCAGTTAGAAATCCACTACAGCAACTTATGCAGTTTAATATAACAGAAACATTAAAACAACTTATCCAAGATAAATTGTAATGTAATATCTACATTATCCAAGATAGATATTAATGATTGAATGGAGATTCTTACTGAGATCTGACTAGATTCAGAATATTTTAAGCACAACTCTAGGTTCTTATTTGAGGGGTTCAGCACTGACCAGAAGTAAGCCAGCGTCTCCTCTCCATGGTCTGCACTGGGTGTTGACATTTCTATTTGACCTGACTCAAACTTAAGAAATTCATGACATGTGAAACATGTCATTACTTTGGTTCAAAAGTTTAGCAGTCTTTTTAATAAAAAACTCTGGCAGGGCTGGAGAGATGGCTCAGTGGTCTAAAGCACCTACTTAGAACAAGCTTAGCAAAAAGCATCAGGGACCGCGGTTCAATCCCCCAGCACCACATGC
>NW_004524823.1:1668096-1671413 GCF_000260255.1 Octodon degus
TTTTTTGTGGAACCAGGGATTGAACTCAGGTCCTTGCACTTGTCAGGGAAGCACTTATTCCACCAAGCCATCACCCCAGCCCCACTAAGATGGTTTTAAAAAAAGAATAAAGAACCTAAATTATTTTTGGAATTGATACTTAGAAGTTTTTAAAATTGTTTTAGCATATACATGAATACATGGGAAAAAATCAATAATCCGATTTAGTTATTCAATTATTCAGAGTCTGTGTCTATTTCTAAAAGTGTAAAATCCTAGAGAAAAGTTAGTATTCTGTCTTCAAACATCCTCCTTATTTCTTATCCAGAAAACACTCAGTGGCTTGCTTAGTTTCACATTGCTTTTCATTCAATATCTACATTACATAGAGTTGGGGAGGGCACTCCACAGGCTTACGTATATGAAATGTCATCATTTGCAGTCATATTGAAATGATTTTTCATGGACAAGTAACTTGAAAGTAACACATTTAAAATAATCAGTGGAACACATGATGTCTCATTTTGAAGAAGTAGAGGTATATGGTGGAGCTAAAAACTTTGAGAGAAAGAATGACATCATGCCTGATCATATCCAT
Source organism: Octodon degus (assembly GCF_000260255.1). Lineage (NCBI taxonomy): Eukaryota > Metazoa > Chordata > Mammalia > Rodentia > Octodontidae > Octodon > Octodon degus. The sequence goes on from NW_004524823.1 coordinate 1,668,674, forward strand.
CAGGACTGTTGGACTCCTTGTGCCATAACTCCTTCCCCACCACTCATTCTTGGAAACTAGGCTGATGCCACACAGATGGACCCTAGTGTGACTGCGTAAGGCATGGGCATGGAGGAATCAGCAGATTTCTGTGTGTGCTATTTGACATACAGTATGTAGGGGTTTTTTTTCTTTGATTTGATTTGGTTTTGATCTTTAGAGACTATTTAATAGTTCTATGTACCACTGTGTAGTAATTTAGGCTGGCCTTGAATTCACTATGTAGCCATAGCTGGCCACAAACTTGCAGCAGTTCTCTTGCCTCAGTGTCCAGAGTACTAGCAATACAGGTGTTTGTCATCACACTTGGCTTGGTTGTTATAATTAATATTGGTCAGGGATCTATTTAATTCATAAATCTCTGCAATATCAAATAAACCAATGGACTGGGAGGTTCTACTGTGGGACTTTTATGCCATTGGCCATAATCCACTCAAAATCATTCAAGATATTATAGCGTCTAGATTTTATCAGCCAAACTAAAGGGCTTTTGGAAAGTAATTGTAGTAGTCACACCTGCTTTCTCTGTGATGCCATACAGAACTGGACATTCAAAAGGAAAAGCATCAGGAAACTTCAGCAGAGTTCCCACTTTTTGAATATGGAGCTTCTTCATCTCATTTCTTGGAAAGCAATAGTTGGATTATGAAAGCATTATTCTAAAGTTTATTCCCATTCAACAATCTAGCTATTACAATAACAAAAAATAGGGGTGGGAGATAGCTCAGTGGAATAAGTGCTTGCCTGGCAAGTGCAAGGTCCTGAGTTTGATCCCTGGTACCACAAAAAAAAAAAAAAAATCTTTGAGGGAAAAAGATAACAGATGTAGAGAAGCAGAAAGAAATTGAACTTAAGGATTAAACAATGAATATGAGAGAAAGGAGAAAAGATGGGAAAAGGAAGGAGGATGAAACTTGCAAGTATATATACAGGAAGGCTGAGATGATTGTACTCATAATTTCCATCAATTTTTTGAAAATAGTAGTTAATGTTTAGAATTTCCACCTTGACTAACTTTGTATGCTGATATCTGTGATCTGAGCAACTACATCGAGGACAACAATGTGTATTACAAAACTCATAGTTGAATACCTGTCACCTTGGTCTTCTAAATGTGTACCATTTCTAATGTCTTATCAATTATTATACTTGCTTTAAAAATTTTTTTAGGATAGGTTATACGAGTACCACAGGGTCTCCCTACGTAGATTGGACTCATAGTGATCCACTTGTCAGCCTCCCAAGAGCTGGGATTACAGGCACGTGCTACCATGCCCAGTCTCAATCACTGCTGCCTCAGTGTACCCTTGGGGCAGGGCTGCTCAGTATGCTGGGGATCAAACCTTGGCTGTTGTGTCTGCCTAAGCAGGTGCTTTGATCCACTGAGCTATTTGGCCAGTCCTCTAAAATAAAAAAAAAGACAAGAATAAAATTAATTAAGATTTCTTGAAAGCAAGCACCAATATTCAGTTGTTTCCCCAATCTTGCATAACTATATCTGTTAATCTGAGCAACAGATCTGACAATAAAAATAGATTACAACAGTTGTTAATTAGTTACTCCTGTTTTGAAAATCTGTAACATATGTATTGCATGTTACCCTGTTGCTGTCTTTTTTCTATTTGTTTTTGCTTTCATTTTTACTAAAATAAAATTTTTTAAGAAAATACAAAAAGTCAAGGTTTCTTGAAGGCAACCATTAATAATCAATTATTTGTCTAATCTTGCATAACTATTTCTGTTAACCTGAGCAACAGATCTGACGATAAAAGTAGATAATATAGCAACCATTGTTATACTATTAGCTATTCTCATTTTGAAAATTTGTAACACATGTATGGCTATATGTTATCCTATTTGTCTTTGTTTCTATTTGTTTTTGTTCTTGTTTTTACTCTTCAAAAGAAAAGAAAGGAAAAAAGAAGAGAAAAGAAAATCTTTGAGGATTTTTCAAACTATATTATCCTAAAAGTACCTATTTTAATATCAATGCAGGGCTGAATGTGTAGCTCAGGGGTAGAGCACTTGCTAGTGTATGTAAGGCTTTGGCTTCTATCTTTTGTGAGGCTTGACCTAAACCCTAACCCTGAATCTAACAATAACGGAACAGTAATACTAAACCTAAACTTAAAACTAGCCCTAACATGATACTTAACCCTAAGTTTAAATTCGATCATCACTCCAATGTCTTAAATACTGTTCATGTACAAAGTGGATACTCAGCAGTAAGAGCTGTTATCTGTGATTATCTGTAGATCCTATTATCTATACAATATTGTTTTAGTTTGCTTTTTGTTAAAGCACAGTGGCATTCATAAAGAAACTTGGACAAAAGGGATGAGATTAATGGCTACACTAGTCTCTTCTATAGCTATTCAACACTTACCTAGTAACAGCAAGAGCCAGGAGGGTTTGCATCAGTTTTTTGAAAATAGCAGTTAATGTGTAGAATTTTGACCTAGACTAATTCTGTGTGCTCATAGTTGCGATCTAAGTAACTGCATCGAGGACAGCAATGTGTAATACAAAAACCATGCTTGAATATCTGTAATCTTGGTCTTCTCAATGTGCACCATTTCTAAGGTCATATTAATTATTACTCTACTCATTTTAAAACAAATTGTTAAAAAGGTTAGAAAAAGATACAAGAGCTGGGGAGATAGCTCAGTAGAATAAGTGCTAGCCTGGCAAGCGCAAGGTC
>NW_004524823.1:1671513-1712223 GCF_000260255.1 Octodon degus
AAGAAAAAGAAAAAGAAAGAAAAAAAGGAAAAGAAACAAGAACAAAAATTTGAAGTTTCTTAATAGCAAGTGATAATATTCAACCTTATATCCAATCTTATGTAACTATATCCGTTAATCTGAGCAACAGATTTGATGATAAAAATAGATAATATATCAATCATTATTAATCAGCTATTCTTCTTTTGAAAATCTGTAACATATGTATTGTTCTACGCTACCTTGTTTCTGATTTTTTTTCTTATTTTTATCCCTGTTTTTGTTTTTACTCTTCAAAATAAAATGAAATAAAATTAGGGAAAAAAAGACACAGGCAATCTAAATTCCTATTATTGTCACTTACAAAGTCATAGCTAATGAGTTTTGTTTTTATATTCTACACTGGTTTTTGTCACTTTGCTTTGTTAAGATAAAAACATTAACATGTGACTCAAGGTTGACTCAGAGTAGAGCAAAGTTTGCACACTGTATTGGCCAGAGGTTCTCATCTATTTTACACAATTTTGATCACTCTGCAATTTTACTAATATACACAGTCCAACCATTTATGTTGCTTAGGTCAGCATTTAGTAGCCTTAAGTACAACTTCCATTTTGTGAGCATTTTTAAGGTATGAGAAGGCCTTCTGTGGGACCTACGCTTTATCATCTTGGCTGCCCTCAGTACTATCATCATACATAGTTTGCTAGAAAAAATTCAATTTTAAATGTTTATTAATTTTTATAGTGATATCTAATATTCTGAGCCTTTGTAAATTATACATTAACCTTTTATATAATTATGATATTTTAATTAATGAAAATAACAAGAAAAATGTGAGCTATATATTATAGAAGATACATATAATCTTCTATTTTGAAATTCTTTACTTGTAAGTGTTGATATATGAAAGCATCCTAAAAGACTCCCCTTTTAGTTTTCAATGTGATGGAAGCCTACCTTATGTATGGAAGGCATATTGCCTAGCCATTCCTAGTTCTATTGCCTAACAACGAACACCTTAGGTTACTTTCTGTATGCTTCGAATGTCTGCCATTCATTTACTTTGAAAATGGCTTAAAATTCTGCAATCTATTTTGTACAATAGGTTCTAGAATAATTAAATTACAATAAAGTATATTCAGAGATGTGAATGTGAAGTTTAGGATCATTTTCCCCCAACAAAGCTCAAGTTCAAGCACTTGCATATCTGAAGGACAACTTAATACCTACAATTTTAACACACATCCCACCCCTGAGATAAGCAAAGTATAGGCCACGATGTCAAGCTCCCAGTAATGGAAATAACATTCTAAAATATCATATAAATACCCATAACTTTACTGAAAATTCATAGCTCTGGTTTACTTTTTCAAAAAGTTTGTCCTTGATTTTTGTATCTTCCTGAATGTTTCTTGATGGGAAAATATCATTGATTAAATTCTCATTTATTATATTGTTTAAGAACATGCAAAAAAGTTGGATGGCAATAGCATTTTCAAATTTTAATGAAAACCACAGGATTTTTTTCTTTTTTAAAGAATCACATTATTTAGTGAAAATGTGATTAGCTATATGTTAAAATTTGGCTCTTGCAAGTGAGAAATGCATTTTTTCTATTCGCTTGTATGATTAGGCATATAATCCTCTTACATAATCTAATTATTCTTTACCTATTCTCATAAGGGTCAGAAACTGAAATAAAGAGAAAAGCTGCCCATATCTTGTCACTCCAAATGTGAATTATTGCATATTTGGGGGTGTTACAGATCAGATTAAAAATGTACTGACTTGCTCATCTTTCTACTGGAAGGAGGCATCACATGTACAACTCATTCTGTTTCCTGTTGGCTCCATTAACAGTCCAGAAGAATTTTCAGCAAAGTAGTAGAATCTGCTAAGGAGGTGAAGGAGTTACAACAATGTAGATATCAACAGAATCTACTATCGTTCTTATTTGTAGGTATTTAAACAATGCAGCAAAAGGTTCACCAAAAGCACAGCTTCATTCAGCTGAAGAAGCCCTAACTACACATTCATAGTGCCTCCTTTGCTTTTGTCCTTCTTTGCCTTTTCACCAGTTTCTCTCCAGAGGGACACTAATGTACACGGCATCTTCAGTCTCATCTGCTTGAGTTCACTGTGGATATTACTAATAAGGAAATTCAAGAAAAGGGAAGGCGGTTACGATTCGTCCTGTATGGTCACAGCATTTTCATTTCTGCTGCACACCCACTTCCTTTTCTCATCATCATTTTTTCTGGATTATATCCCAAGGAATCCAAGCTTTTATAAGAACCTGGATGGGACATATGTTTTTAACCACTCATCCATCCATCCATCCATCCATCCATCCATCCATCCATCCATCCAAGGACTATTTATCTAATGTCTGTTGTTAACAACAAGGCTTTGTTTCTGTTTTGTTTTTTAATGAAAAACCAGTCAAGAATATGACTCTTCTAGGATCGAGATAAAATCCATGAAGCTGAAACATTTGATGAGAAGTCCCTTGGCCACAACTGTATAAAATAGAGTCCTAGAAGCTGAGCTACAAAGATCTTGATGATAGTCTGCTCTCAAAGACTTACAAAATAATTTTAAAGCCAGCCTTTGGGGCACAGATGTAGAAAAATGAAGAAAGATATACTTTAGCACTGCACACCCAAATCACTAGAAATAGTGTATGTTAGTATTTGAGAAATAATCAGATTTTACTTTCAGGTGTACTGAATGATGAGAATTTCAGTAAAGGTGTACTGGTGGTGAGAATTTAAAATTGAGTCCAGGTGCTTATGAGAGATGTCTATTTTAGAAAATAACAATACTGTTGTACTTCTCAAGGGAAGGGCATGAACAAATTGTATATTCTGAAATATTAAGTATTTGCGGCTAAAATCACTAAGCAGTAGGTGTCAAAAGCGGCAGCGGACGCAGCATCATCGGAATGACTTCGACTCCTTTCTCCCGGCTGACGACGCGTCACTCTTTCTCCACTTTCGGTGTCAACCTTTCTTTCCACTGTTCCGTAAGGTCCTTCACAGAGGAGATACGGATGGAGTCAGGAACGCTGTAATTAGGTTACGCAGAGAACGGGTTACAGAAAAGTTCCGCGGGACCCTTCTACAACCTCTTTTGTGAGCCGGGACACAGTGTCTAGAAAAAGTAACATTATTTAGGAAGTGGGAATAATGAACAAAATATCTCAGAACTATTTTAAAATTAATGAAAGATGGGCCAGGGAAATAGCCCGGCGGCCGAAGTGCCAAGCACAAGGCCCCGGGTCTGATGCCACGTGCCAGTCCGGCCCCTCGAGATGCCAGCATCTGAAACCGAGCATACTGGCTCGCACCTGTAATGCCATCGCGGGGAGGCCGAGACAGGAGGATCAGTACAAGTCAGAGCTGGGTAGTGAGACCCTGTACGAATATACACACTTTAAAAAAAATAATTTTTTAAAAAAATTAATTAACGAGAAATAGCCATCTAACTCTAGATCTGTGACTGTTCAAGACTACACAATAGATCTTTATCACCTTTGTACTTTAAATTTAAGGTTTTTTAAAAAGGTGCCCATGCAACAATGTGTTATGTAAATTATACTTATTTGATGACGAGATTAGTAAACTATATTATTATATAAATCATCTAAAATACCTACGAGCAATGTTCAGCATCACTTATGCAGATTTATAAAGAGATAAGCATGTGATTCAAAGTAAGAACCAATTTCAATATAATTTATGCTGTTAAAATTGTTGTCCTGGACGCAAATGAGGGACAATGATTTTTGCAGCTAATAAAAATCTTTCATGGTTCTGGGATATTCTAGCTCAAGAACACATGACATGATAAATTACAGTCATTGGAAACGAATATTTTGTTCTCAAGTAAACAATAACTGAGCTGTGTTCCTTCAGTGAATTCCAGTATGGAATTCATGACAAAGTTATATTGAAGTGTCCCAAAATTTAACTGAGGATTTATTGTTTGTACAGAAAAGAAACTAATCTTTTTTTTTAAAAAAAAAGACAAGCCATTTTAAAATTTGTTACCTTAAACCATGGTAAATGTCCTACACTGGTACCTCAGATTATCCCTAGGGATATAGGGTGCCAGGGATGGAACCACGGTTCCTAAGAAAGTGCTTTAGACCGCTGAGCTATCTTGCCAGCCCTAGGGTTCTTTATAGTTACTTTTAACATTTCATGACCTATCCAGAGAGGATAATAGCTGTAACATGAAGTAGCTTAGAGCCTGGTTGGAAGATTCAGTAGAGATGTTGTGGGATTCAAGCTCTTCCGAATACAGACACCAAAAGGTTAATATGAAAAACAAGTTCAAATTCTTTTCATTAACCCCTTTAACAAATGACCTTCAGAAAGCAAGGAGAGCTTCATTCTTTCCGCCTCTTCTTCCAGTGCCCCCCTTGTTGAGGATTCCTGAAGAGAAAGTGAGAAGCTCATAGGCTTGGTTTTTCCACGGACTGATTGTATCACACTTAGAATTAACATTTCCTACTTCCTTTTATTGTCACCTAGAGATGTAAAACAACAAGGAATTGTCAAGTGACATTTAAATTTTGAATCTAAAGCTGATGAAAAAAAAAAGAAAGAGCATAGGTAGGGAAAAAAAAGTGCTGACTGTTTACTCCGTATAAAATAGTCAATTTAGACATACTAGATGGTTTTCTCCCCCATTACAGAGTATGGTTAATAGTTTACATATTTGAAAAATTGATTTTGTTATACAATTTCTACAGACCAAAAAACTGGCCCTTAAAAGCAAATCATTTAACCAGAATTCTAAGTGGTAAAATAACATGCAAATAGTCCGAATAATGGAAAATTATATGGATTCTAGTAAACTCAGATGGATATTTTAATTTTAGTTAACTGATGTTTTACAAGCCACACAGAGAAAGGTCATTTCAGAGAAATGTAAAGCTGTGAGATGTTAAAGGTGGGTTGTGTACTTTTAAGATGTTCGTGGATTCTCTTTTCATTCTATGTGGTTCTTATTTTATTACTGAATCCTGATTTTTCGCTGGACTTAACAAATTATTTCAAAATTAGAGAAAACAGACTGCATCATTTTCTCAGCTTAAGTAGAGATAAGTGAATTGGCTAACTTGTCACGGAATGTGAGGAATCGCCTGAATCCCTGATCTTGCCTTGAAGCTGACGTGGAGCTAGCAAAGGTGCTCTGTGTCACAGGAACATCTTGGCACTGACATAAGGAAATGCAGGCCTGTGAGGGACAGGGACAGGAACAGGCCTGCAGGGAGACAGCACTCCCTTCCATCCCCTACATAGATGGCCAGTCAGGCAGAATCTTTGCTCCAGTAAATTATTTTCCCACCCCACACAGCTAAGGGAAGTTTTCTTTGGATTTTAAAGCTCCAATAGTGATTATAGTATTCCTTCGAATAAATCCCAGAACTAAAATGTATCAGAAGAGCAAAGTTTTTTTATCTTTATAACAGAGTCTAATAAGGCAGGTAACGTGACTTTCATGGTAAAAAAATTAGCCTTTAAAATAAATTATGTGCTTGTTTTTATCTTTTAACTATTACAGTGTTTTTGTTGAAATTTGGTTCTGATAGAACTTATTGTATGACAAAGTATCAAGCCATTGCTTTTATGTAAGTAGCCAAAGTATTCCAAAAAAATTATTAAGGTATGTAAGCACTCTGGGCTTTACTACTACTACTAAGTGGTACTGAAGGAAGCCTTCCTTTTTGTAATGTTAAGCATGTTTTAATATTTAAAGATATATCGGTATTGCATCAAATCATAAATACACTGTGAGGAATGTCATAAGCATTATTTTCTATTTATCTGTGAAGAATACAAGTATTATTTTCTATTAGATTTATAAAATCACTTGGAAAATGATGCATATAAATGCAATAGAAAGGAAATAATATATTTCCATATACATAAACACATTGGCTACTGATACATATATATATATATATATATATTTGTAGGAGATGTTATGAAAATTAAACTGGCCAAAGCATTGTCTCTCCACAGCCTGCAGCCCTGAGGTACACCTGATTTCTTGATAGTAAAAATGTTCAGTTTAGATTCCATCTAAGCACACTAAAAATAGTCTTCTCTCTCTCTATTACTGTCACTACAATTAGTAAGGATTCAGGTTAAAAGAAGTAAACTGTGATGATGAATTTCTTAAACTCAATTTTTACTTCTTTTATATTCACCCTTCTTTATAGCAGTATTTCTACATACTTAGCAAATTACAAAGATATTATCTAATTAAGAAAGGTACTGAAATTGTTTTCACCTGTAAAATTTATTCTAGAAATAGAAAAATCAAAAAAAGAAGCATTTGTTTTTCATTTGACTTAAGTTGCATACTTGTAAGATATTAGTTCCTTTGCCATAAAGATTTAACTTAAGATATATCACAACTCAACTGAGATCTGCCCCTAGGACTTAAATAATAAAATGAAACAAAATGGAAGATAAAAGACGTTTTAAATTCAGAAGTATTAATTACAGTTTTACTTTTTACATGTGAATATTTTCAAACTGAAAACTTATCCCACCCAGCTTCCTTGGATGGAGGCTAGACAGATGCAAGAGAAATCAGTGCATAAAACTAAAATTATTATACATATAAGAAAAATGCATAATTTACATATAATTCAACATATATAAACTATATACATGTATATACAAGGTATATACATATATAATAGCACTATGTATATATATGTACACACACGATTGCCCAATTACACATGTGTTATTGCTCCTATTACCTTTAAAAGACCTACAATATGTTAAACAGAACACTTACAGGGTGAATGAATGACATTTGTGTTCTGTTCACCTGAATTTTCATAGGTAAGAATTTGAGCTAACTATGTATAATGAATGTCTAGGTTCCAATGAAATTAGATCAAATCACTGAAGATGAAGAGGTTGTTTTCACTCACAGCAATCTTGACTTTTATAATCACGGGCCTCATATTTTGGAAAACATTTCATGAATATTTCCTTTGTCCTAGCCATTTGATAAAAGTACAAGTGTTAGCTTAAACAATAATTTGCCAAAGGACAGACCTGTACAAAAAATGAATTTACAGTAAATGAATCCAATAATGTTCTATCATGTTATTTTAAAAAGTTTTTCTGTTCTGAGACTACATCATGAGTTTTCATAATCTAAAACACAAATACCGTTCTTTTCATAGAGCAAGAGCATAGCCCTAAAATTCCCAGCTAAAGAGGGAGAAAAGAGGGAAAAAGCAAAAACTTTTTTCAAATTCAGTCATTAAACTTTCTTTGTGATTCCCTCTCTGAAGTTTTATTAAAATATGGTATTCAACATCCTTATTTTTAAAATATTTTTCAATTAGATAAAATAATATTTATTCTTAAATAAAAATATAAAATCACCCACATAAATAATGACATAGAATGATATATAACATGTTAAACTAGTACTTCATTTGCAATTATTTTCTGCTAATAATGTATAGTTCAAGGAATATTACAATGTTCATTTCCAGATACTATTACTATATTTACTCGTAAAAATAAGAATGGGTAATAGCAAATATCTGTCAAATTTTGGTTTACTTTAATAGCTGGATATTGCTAAGAAATGAATTATCTGTTTTTGAAAGAAATAAGTATTTTATTTCTGAAAAAATGTAAAACAAATTCTAATCTATAATTGTATTAATATCCATGACACCAGAATACATATCTGGTATTACAAAATAAAGCTGAAGGAAGTAACTTTAATGAAAATTTAAAATAAGTGGCTTAGCCAAGATGTAGACAAATCCTTAGAAGCAGAAATTTGTCATGTTGAATACAAAAATCTATTCTCATATGAATTTATTTTCACAGGGAGAAAAAATGTGTTTCTCATCCAAGAGTGAAATTACTGCTTGTATTTAAGACAAGATAGTCTTACTTTCTGTATTTGATAAACAAAGAATAAACATTATAATTACTAGAGATATTATAATTTGATACGGTTTATGGAGATTCGTTTTTTAAATGTCAAAAGCACCAGCGTCACTAGGGATTTGTACTTCACCCTGATTTGTATAATATACAATGTTTTAGATGTGTGCATGGTTATTAAAGAAATGATTATTAATATCAGAGATGTATAGATTAGCATTTCAGATTTACATGTACTTCTTCTACCCTGAAATATCTGAGTAAGAGGAATGGAACTATGATAAACCTCTAGTTTAGAGAGTTTTAAAACCCAAGGCTTTCTGTATCTTAAAAAAAAAAAAAAATCAGTGAAGAAGAGAAAAGATTACAAAGGAGGAAAGTGAGATCCCTGGAAAGCTATGACCTATAGGAAAGTTAAAAATACAAGGAGGGCAAGCTGAAGGTGGTGGCTCACACTTCTAGCCTTTGAGCCTCAGCACCATGGCGAGTTCGAGGCCAGCCTGAGCTACATAATGACACCCTATCTCAACAAAAGCCGCAAGGGAGCAAAAGAGAAAGAGAGAAGAACATTAACATTTAATAATGGGCCCGATTATCTTGAATAAGTATAGCTTCATTTTAGTATTTTTGCATAAAGTAATCGTAAATTGTGTCCACATTTTTCCCTAAAGAACTTTAAAATATATTTCAAATATTTGAGGGTAAAAGTTATAGGTACAGCATATGAAATGCAAGATAGTCCTGAAAAGTTGCACTTTGTGTTGTTATCTTTGTATATTTAATTTTCTATATGATAGTTAAATATGAGTAATCAAGGGTTATATGGGTTCTAGATATTCTTAGGCTTTTTTTTTTTCTTTAATACACTATCTTAATGCTTTATCTACCACCCAGCTTTAAAAACTGCTGGTCTTATTCCTTTTTTGTTGGAAAAATGTGATGTAAGGCATCAGTGACTTGGGATGAGTTACATTCAACACGTAACGATAATTTCTACCGAGAGCAGCTTGAAGAAACGCTGGCAGAAAACACTTCACTGAGCAATTCTGTAGCTACCAAGGCTGTGGATCGCTGGAGCTCTGCTGCCCTCTACTGGCCTAGCACGATACACGCCTGTCTCAAAACTCGGATTTCTTTTTATCAAGGTACTGGCGTCCTAAAATCCAATTTTCTTTGGTTTCATGCACAGGTAAATGGAACACAACTTGGATTATTGTCAAGTTAATTTTCCCAAATTATTTCAATGTCATACAGAAAGTAACACTCATTCAGCATTCTGTGTTTTAAGTTCAAACATTCCTGGGGTATTTTGCAGTCAGTGATCGGGAGAAACAGTGGCTAGATATTATAATGACATCTTTCATAGATAACGGCATACTGACAGTCAAATTGGCTTCAACGCCTTTGATTCTGACTGTGTCGCATATGTGTGGGTGGGGTGGAGTGTTGGTGACTGTATAATTTTAGTGCCTAATTTCTTACAGACAACAATTTCACTACTTCCTTTAAGTCATTTACTACCTTAAGATGCATGGATCTTTAAGTGCCTTCGTCAAAAAACCCTATACTTCTTAGCAATCTAGTTGATTTTATTTTCTTCCAAATGCATCATGCCTAAAAAAACAGCGTCTTTCTGGGGTACTAACTTTGGAATTCACAGTCCAAGAAAAAGAAATGAACTATAACTCAGCCATTGTTGAATCCCAATTGCATCCTGATATGGAGTAAGGGCGATCAATTATAAGACTTATCAATATCACAGTGCATCAAACTTGTTAATAAATTAGCGTTCTGTATAACAAGTAAAAGAAATAATTACTTTAAAATGGGCGCACAAAAGGCATGGCATAGCTGAAGCTTAAGTTTCAAGCTTTGTATCCTCTATATATAATGTATTATGATTTTCAAAATCTTTTTATTAGGAAAGCTATACCAGACGCATAATCACTATACAATGATTAAACATTACCTTTACAATTTATAATCACTGAAATTACAGAATAAATATATGCACATTTCTTTTGAATCTTTGTGTGTGAGAGAGAAAACATTAAAAGTGCTTCCTACAAAGCTGTTAGTGATATATATCCAGTTGCTTTTTTATTTTTAATATTTTATATATTTATATATATATAAGAAAGTGCAGATGTTCTCCAAAAACTCTTGGCATCAGCATGAATTGTCACAGAGGGTGCTCATCCCTACAGGGTGTTTCCACCTGTTAAACCACCAGGCCTTCACTCCGGTAGGATCCAGCCTCGAATGGGACTTTTCCCAGGGTCCTAGGAGAGACACCGTGAGCTGTACACGGGGAGAGAAGGGCAGGTGAGGCCGTGGAGAGGAGGGGAATGGATCAAACCCGAACTGAGCAGATTGGGCTCCAAGGGAGGCGTGTGTGCGTGTGCGTGTGCGTATGTGTGTGTGTGCGTGTGTGTGTGCATGTGCGTGTGTCTGTGTATGTACCTGCACCAGCTGCAGGTTTAGGAACCTAACTGTATGCAGGGATTTGTGGTTTGCATATAGCAGTATGTGAGAGAGACAAGAGATCGAGTGAGAACATTCCAGCAAGACCCGCCCCGCCCTCCCCGTCTTGCAGTTTTCAGGCATGCAGCAAACTGCATTGTTAATACATGTACAGAAACTGTGCCACGGCGGAAGGGGAAAGAGAGCCACAAACGTCAGTCCCCCCTCCCCCCTTTTAAACAAAACTACATTTAAAGGGAAAAAAAGTTACTGAAAATAAAAAGACACATTGAATTTTACTTAATTAGGATCAATACAACGACCCTCAATATACCTTATACACGGCACAGTCAAAGTCTCAAGTTTCGGTATAAAAAATAATGATAACATTTGCTGGCAGAAGTCTGCGAAGGCACTTCATTGATTAATGATCTGAGTATGGCCCTTCCTCCAATCGCAGCAGAGGGAAGAGCACACATCTGAATTCTCTAGTTATCATGCGGTTTCAATTCTGTTCCGGGCAGGGAAGATTGCGAGGATGGAGGTACTGGGACACGTGTAAAAGGAGCAGGGTATATATTTCTTTTGCTTTACTTTTCTTTTTTTGGGGAAAAAAAAAGCACTAATTAATTTTCTCCTTTCTGTTAGAACCGATATGATGTTTTTTCCAGGACTTCGAGGTAATCCGGCTTTGTTTGCAGTTTGGCCCTTAACTCGAGGTAATCACTTTTTTGGGTTTGGTGGTCTGTGAAGCCCTTTCCAGCTGAGAAGAGAAGGGTTTCCTTGAGCCTGGCATCGTGCTGCAAGTCTGGGTACTGCATGCCAGGGGGGTGGACATGTAGTTCCTTTAATTTGGGCACTGTGCCGTAGAGACAGTCCACAAACCCTACCGTGCAGGGCACTGGCTGTGGCCTCTCCCGGTCAAGCAGCATACTGCCCCCTGCACAGCCTCCCCCAGGCGGGAACAGCACCACCCCACCGTTCTTCTCGTGGTGGCGGAACCCAGCTAAGTCTCCCCCAGCTCCCCCAGCTCCCCCTGGAGCCCCACCAACTGCGGAGTGGTGAGGGTGAGGGTGGTGGTGATTCACCGTCACTATGGTGTTGAGCTGGGAGCTGGAGACCGCCAGGGCCCACTCCTTCTCCTTCTCCAGCAAGGTCCGGTAGTTGCTGTGGGGCTCCTTTGCTGTCTCTACAAACTGCTCGCTTCCTAGGAGAACCTCCCCCATTCCTGGCGGCTGTGTCCCAGGACCCCCACGTTCCGCGCTGTCTGCTTCCTGCACCGCTGCAGCAACCACTTCCTCCTCCTCCCGAGGCTTGTAGATGGGGTTGTTGCACATCTGGGTGACAGGGTGTGGGATGTACTCGTACACGTGACCCACAGGCGGAGCCTTCTCGGGCGTGGAAAGAGTGGGTCGGCCTCCACCCCCACTTCCACCGCCGCCTCCTCCACCGTCCTCAAACAGCCTGTGGCACTGCATCTGGATGCCGGTGAGGTCCACGCCTTCTTGTCGCTTGCTTCTAAAGGGCAGCTTCTTCCGACGTCGCCGGAGCACGTAGGCGAAGAGGCCTGCAGCAACAAATACTGCTGAAAAGAACAGAACCAGCAGGCTGAGAATCAACACAGAAAGTGGAACTGGGCCCCCAGGAGGAGATAACTCATAAGGTGGTACACTTGTCGGGCCCCCAACAAGGTGAGAATCTCCAGGGTGGGCTGGGGACGCTCCAGCTGGTGCGACATGCAGCATCTCTGGACATAAAACTTCCAGCTCGATGGTGCGCACATCTCGGTGTGTGAGGTTCTCGGGGCTCCTACAGAGCACATCTCCCACCACACTGACGGAGCTGATGGTTTCGATCCACTGCTTGAAGGGGACCAGGTCACAAGTGCAGTCCCAGGGGTTCTCATTGAGGTCTATCTGCACAATGGCATTCAAGTGTTCCAACACACCAGCCACGGGAAGGTAGAGGAAATAGTTCTTCCTCAAGTTCAGCCGAGCCAGGGATGTGCCTGCGAAGGTGTCAGTTGGCAGAGTCCTCAGCAAGTTATTGTTGAGGAACAGCAGCTTCAAGTTGGGCATGAGGCTGAAGGCTGCGGGCTGAATTTCCCGGATAACATTGAACTCAAAGTACAAGTAGTGCAAACTCTGCAGCCCTCGGAACATGCCAGGGGTCAGCTTCTCTATATCGTTGCCATTCAGAAACAGACTTTTTAGGTTGGGTAGGTTGATGAAGGCCCCATCCTGGACATAAGAAATACGGTTGTTTCCCAGATGCAAGAGATCCAAAGAAGAAAAATTCCAAAAATCAGAGCGGTATATTTTCTGAATCAGATTGCTACTCAGGTACAGTTTTTTGGCATTCAGTGGCCTTGGAAGAAGTTCAGAAATGTTATTAAATCCTCGCTCTTTGCAGTTGACAGTCAAGCCAAGGTCGTTGATGTGCAAATTACAGGTACATCCAGTAGGGCATATGATGGGAATTGGTGGTCTGGTCTGGTAAGGAGCAATAGGAGGTTGATTTGGTCCAGGATATAAAGCTTGGGATGTAGAGGGTGGTCTTGGTGTCCGTGGCTGTTTGGTGGGCTTGGGTTGTTTATTTGAAGACTTGTATTCAACAGAAGAAGCAGTAAAATGGACAGAGGACAGCATGGAGGAAGGCTTAGTTGGCCATGCATTCTCCTTGCCTGATGACAAGTGAGGGCTCCCCAGACTGGCCTCCACCTCAGAGTCAGACAACAGGGGACAGAGCTCTGACTTCCTGATTTCCCGCAGGTCTTTCCCATGGAAATGGAAAGGTGTCTCGCAGGTGATGTCACCCACCAGGGCAGTGTAAGGAATGCGTTCCAGCCAGCTCTTCAGTTGCACAATTTCACACGTACAGTTCCAGGGATTTTCTTCCAGCTGGAGCTCCATGAGGCTTCTGCCAATGTGATCCAGCATTCCTCGGTAAAAAAGAACTTTTAACCTGTTTCCACGTAAGTCCAAGTGAGTTAAAGAGACAGCCTTAAATAAATTGGTGGGGAGCATGGGGATAAGATTATCATTTAAAATCAGAACTCTCAATTTACTTAGGTTCCGAAATGCTCCACTCTCAATGCGTTTAATGACATTGTAATCTGCCTGCAGGTATTCCAGACTCTCCAGACCAAGGAAGGTGTCATTTCTGAAGACATCTAGTTTATTCTCATGTAGATATAGCCTCTTTAAGATCCTAAGACCATTGAAAGCTCCCATTTGAATGTCCTGCAAAGCATTGTTCCCAAGGTTAATGGACACAGCATTATTCAAATGAAGAAAACTGTTGGTGTATAATTTCCTCATTGAATTCCTCTGCAGATACAGCTTAAAAGGTCTTGACCAAAATTCAGTAATCTGACTAATATTTGTAAATCCTTTACTGTCACAATGTATATGAAAGAGGCTTTCTTTAACTTCACAGTAGCATGGATCGAAACAGGGCTCATCTATTTCCTCTGAGTCCTCTATCAGGGGAATCGGGGTAGTCCACCCTAGAGCAATTGTGCTTAGAAGAATTATCCACAACATCCTCCCTCTGTGAAGCATCTCAGCTATGGAGGGTTTCATCATTCGTGCTTGATTACAAAACTGCAACAGAAATAAAGATGCAGATTTTTAGCTTTTAGTCATGTACTATTTTAATTGACTCCTACATGTGGGGCTATTTAAGAGCGATATAAAGACTTCAGCCATTTCCAAACTGACAATCAAAATGAGCGAGCAACATGTTTAATGTTTAGAGTGTGCCCTATATTTTAATCTTAGGAGACTCTGAAATTTTGAAACAGGCAAAGACAGTTTCTTGAACCAAACCCTACTTGGTAAACGACATATCACATGAACAAAAGCAGCCTGCATGTTTCTCACAGAAAGCAACAGAACTAGAATACTGTGTAGCCTTTAAAGCACAGGCAGAGTCACTGATAATGGCAACAATTTAGCCATTGCACTTGTTTAGCTGTTAAAACTCAAACTGACCCATTGTGAACCTTATTCTCTGATAGAAAAAAATGTCCTTCTCAATATACATTTCTGTTATTAAAAAGACACAAGCTCGCCTGAAGTTATCAAAGTTATGAATGCTAGTGGGGACCCATTGCCCAGCATCCTGGGCTGAGATGTGGAAGATGCTGGCATCTCAAGAAAAGTTGAGACTTCTTTTAAGAAACTATCAAGCATGCTTCATTACAGCGCACAGTCAGTAACCTCCCATACCCTCCAACCCCTTTTGCAGAACTGATTATTGACATCTTCTTTAATTAAATAACTTCTATGTGCTTTATTATTTGACTATTTAAAGTATTTAGGAAAGATCAGCCCTTCTAAAGAGCATGGCCCTGCAGTCCTGAGAGCTAAATATAGTGACAACTAAAGGTTGCTGAGCCTGGGAGTGTCTGAATTTAAACACTTGCAGAGCTTAGTTTGGAATGTCTTTCTCTGCCTTCATGAACAACTGAGGTACCCTAAAAAGCTAGAAGCTCTTGTGGCTGATTACAGGTGGAGGTGAAAGGCCAGGGAGGGTGTAAACCTCAGTTCTTACCTGCTAATAAATGATCTATCACATGAAATACATTTCAGAAAAAAAAAAAAACCTTTTCCAATCAGAAAACATGAATGAAGTGCACTATTCTAAAAACCACACAGAGCTTCCCTCTATGGCTCTGTCTCCTTGTCTAATATCATCAGTAAATGACAATTTGTCTGTAAATAAATTATAATACAGCTTTATTCCATTGCCTTCCCTCAGTCATTAGAGGATCAATCAAAATTGAATGGCTGGTTTCAATCAATCAAAATAAATCAGAGTTTCCAACACATTCTTTCTCTCCACACATACACACATCAAAGATACATTTCTTAAGTTGAAATATAGTGGTCTAATTTATAGGGAAAGGGCTCAAAATTTATCTTTGCGGTGAACTTGCATGTAATGAGCACAGCTGTAAGGAAAAAAGAAACCGTGAGAAAGCAAAGAGAAATCTGCCTTGGGGTGCAATACTCAATTTTTAGAAACAATTAAATGAAAAAGACAGAGAGAGAGAGAGAGAGAGAGAGAGAGAGAGAGAAGGCAGACGAGCTACACTGCAGCATCAGTTAGTCTTCCCCGCTGGCTGATAAAATATTAAAATCGATTTAAGTTCTTTCTTCCTCACCATCTTCTCTTAAACATTTTTTCCTGTTTTCCACACCCCTGCAGTTTAGGCAAGACAGGCTCCAGATGTCTTTGACTTACCTATTTTGCAGATTTTTATTTTTGAGCACTGAGCACGGGGGAGGGGGGAGCTGGAGTTTAAGGACTCTCTCTTGTTCCTCGTCCCTCCCTTCCTCTAGGCTGAAGCTGAAGCCAAAGGGGATGGGGGCGGGGAAGGGGGGTCCGAAGGGGGAGAAAAGCGAGCTCGAGACGTGCTGAGAATGCAATGCGCTCTTCAATGGGCTTCTTTAGGATGCAGAGCTGCCGCTTGGCACGGTCCGCGACAGAGGAAGGAGAAGGGGCTGCAGCAGGCTTCCAGGTCCGCGGCCGCTGCCTCGGCCGCCGCCGCCGCCGCCGCGGAGGCTGCTCTCTGGGGGTACCGGCAGCACCCCATTGGGCACCGGGAGGAAGGGCGGGAGGAAGAAGGCTTGATTACAGCGCAGGATCTCGGACTTTTCTCGCGCTGCCTTTTTTTTTTTTTTTTTTTTTTTTAAATATGTGCTGTAACCCTGGATCCGGCTTTCCACGTCACGAAAATGAGCTCCAAGCAGGGGAACGCGCTTAGCATGGGGTCGGGAGCGAGCGCTAGGAAGCCCTGACTGTACGATTGCGCGCGCGCGTGTGCGGGAGAGAGAGAGAGAGAGAGAGAGAGAGAGAGAGAGAGAGAGAGAGAGAATGACAAATTGGAAAAATAGCAAACAAAAAGGAGGAAGAGTACAAGAAATATTCTAGCATTCCTTTGGTGGGGAAAGATTTTCTCTCTCTCTCTCTCTCTCTCTCTCTCTCTCTCTCTCTCTCTCTCCCCACCCCCGCCCCCGGGGATGCTCTGTCTATTTCCCAAACCTGCTCTCTCTACCGCTGACGTTCGGGAAAGTGAAGACTATCCTTCGGAACTGGCCTTTCACAGCAAATACAGTCGCTGAGAAAAATGGAATGAGAAAGAAATTCAGTCCCGGAAGGAGAAAAGCCAAATCTGCCTAGGTGTCCCAAATAAGATCTCAGGCATCCAGAGTGACTTGGACAGAGTTTCCTGCATTTTGCTTCGATCCCTTTGCACCAGGAATCCTTTGGTTGGGCTGCAGCTCAGAGCCTTCGATTTCTCCTGAATTCAACCATCATGATTTTCTTCCACCCTTAAAAAAAGAAAAGAGAAAAATGGACAAGACAATGCTCTGGACAAAAGAGCAGACCACTGGGTCACCAACTCCAGTACATTTCACATTCTGCCACCTGGAAAAGCCTCCTAGGAATAGCAGTCCACATTCAGGGCTTCTTTTCCTTTGTGTTTTATTTCCTCTTCTTTTTCCCCCTTTCTTCTTGGTTTCTTGGGTTAGGAGCGACTGAAGCAAGGTGTTGCAGTGTAGAGAAGCCACCAGACAGACCATAGTTTCCAGGAACCCTCTAAGGGAGTTTGCAAAGGCTCAGCTGCCAGTCTATAGTCCTTCCTGCTGGGAGGAAATGCAGCTCGGTGGCAACACCGAGAGAGCTAAGTGGCAGACAAGTTACCTGGAGATGGTGTAGGAGATGGACCCTTCCCACTCCCCAACGCGTGTGCCAGTTCTGTCACTAACACACAGGTTGAGGAAGGGAGACTTCCAGGTCTGAAGAAGTAAACTCAACCTCAGTTGCCCAAAGGTTCAAAGTTAGTAGGTAGAGACTTCTTTCCCTTAGAATACTTTTTACAAAACCAAATATTAACAAAAAGAAAGGCTCCTGCATCAAATTCTGTCCATCTAAAACACAGAAGTCACCTAACTCAACAAAACAGTTTTTAAAAGTCATTCATAGGAGGTTCACAGGATCTTTTGCACATAGAATAACCACACGTGTGTGCACTGTCCCCAGGTAGCCAAGAATGAGAGCAGTAGTCCGGGACTGTGAATGTAGGATCCTCTGGCATTTACCACCCTTAATAGTCTGGACCCACCCAGGGGACGACAGGTCTCAGCCCACGAGCAAGTCCACATTAGGCGCCTGAGCTCAAAACCAGAACAATTCTACCCACCACCCCCCCCACACACACACACATAGCTACCACCCCACCCCCACCCCAGCACCTTCAGTACCCAACATGCAAAGGCAGTGACTGTTTCACAGACCTTAGGGGAATCCACGATTTGATGAACCCAGGACCTGACCTGTGCACCCCGGTGTCAGTAAATGGTCCCCTCTGAAATAAAGTCTCTGTTTCCCTTGAAGTACCATCCCCCATGTGCTGGACTTCACCCACATCTTAAAGGCTATTCCACCGGCTTCCCTTTCTTTTCCTCAAGATAGCATACGTAAAGGATAGGAAGGGCTCCAAAAGTTAGGGAATGGAGGGCCTGGGGCCCGGTTTCTTCTGCGTCTGGCTGAGAACGCCCGCACCATTTGTTTGTCCACAGAGAGGACAAGAAGCTCTTTCTCCCCAGAATGCCCCTTCCCACTTCTTCTCCAATACTCCGCCGGGTATTGAAGCTCACTAATCTCTCCAGATCTAAGATTAAATATTCCAATATGGAAGCAAGACGACCTCCCTTAAAACAAATAATTAAAATGCTGCATCATTCATTTTCTGGAGAGCTTTGAGCCTCCTAAAGATCCTTTCTAATCTACTGTCGCCAAGCAAAGGGGGCAATGGGCCAGTTTAGCAATGAAAAAAAAAAAAAATTTAAAGCTAGAGCTGTTTTCCTCCAGTCTCTTCCAATATAACAGAACGACCCACTGGGGGAGGGGTCCCTCGCTCCGCCGCCGCCACCTGGCCTATTTGCTGGAGTTAGCACGTCCTCCCCCCGGAAGGGGCCCGCGAGTGCGTTAGTCGCCAGTACCGCTCCTTCCACCATGTTCCTGATAACTAACTGATCCAATAAAAAGGCACCCAACCCCTAGCACCTGTGAACGTATAGCAGACGCCGAAGCCAGTCTGTGAGCTCTACGGTGCGCAGCCGACACACCAGAAACACTGATTGCAATTAGGCAAAGTGGAAAGGACGGCGGGAGTACCTAGCTGCGCAGAGCGCTCCGAGCCGCCGCGGTTTGCTTCCAGGCGCTGCGCAGCGGGAGGGGCAAACTCTCTGGGAGGTTCAGTTCCATCCTTCATCCTGTAGCCTATTTCTCCTTCTTTTCCGGTTACCAACTTTCAGAACGGCTGCCGAATCGCGCTTGTAATCCTTTTAAGTATTTCCACCTTGGAGACTTGCGGGGAGACTCTGATCGTCGCATACCAAAGCAAGAGCCGCGCGCGCCTCGCCCGGCGAGGTCGGGGACCGAGCTCCAGACGCCCCGCGGCAGTCAGGCTCCGGGTCGTCCCAGGACTGGGATCGCTGATGGAAATCCTCGATGTTCTCGATGGGGGGCGAGCTTTGCTGCTCCGGCTGGTTCCCCGGATTGTTCTCTCGTGCTGCGCTCTCCCCCAAAGATTGTCACTCGCAGCGCAGCCCCTGCCCAAGGCCTCCTCCTGCCCGAGGAGACGCGAGTGGCCCTCGCCTTTCCCGAGCGTCTTTGCTCTTTGCCCTTTGCCTGGGTGCGAGTGGGGGTGGACGGGCGTGCAGACGCGAGGGAGAGAGCTGGGAGAGGCGGAGGGGAGGCGGGAAGGGGGCGACGGGGTCCCAGCTCCCGGCAACGGTCAGGCGAGGAGGGAGGGGGCACGGATCCACATTATGGCTGTGCACGCCGATTCCACTTGGCCGGGGAATCTCGGGCACGGCGCGAAGGTGAAGCGATCCGGTCGGCACCCTCTCCGGAGCAGCAGCCGGAGGGGCGGTGGGCACAGGAGGGGGCCCCCGAGCCTCTCAGGCCGAGGACACGATCGCGGCTGCGGCGAAGGCATCTTTTAAGACTGACCTGCTTTAAAAGTGCCACTTTCATGGCCTAGGAAATAACTAAAATCGGATTACACGTTACTTACCAACGTGTGCTCCTCAATCGGGAGCGCCAGGTCGGGTATTAGGAAGCAATATAGGAAAAAGCGAGGATGGAACCCGAAAGCAAATCCATCAGCCGCCCCCAAATCGCGCACCGAGGGAGCGGCGCTCGGGAGCCCCCAGATCAGCCCATCGCACCCCCGGCCCCTCCTCCGCGCCAACTGTGTAAATCAGCAGCCGCAGTCCTCTCCGCGCATCGCAGGCAAATCCCTGCTTAGGGAGCAGGAAGCAAGTCTCTCTCTCTCTCTCTCTCTCTCTCTCTCTCTCTCTCTCTCTCTCTCTCTCTCTCTCTCCTCTCTCTCTCTCCCTCTCTCCTTTCTCTCCTCTTTATCTCTTTATTGGTCATAAGCTGGCAGCTCGACAAAGAGAAGCCCTCTCAGGAAGTCAGCATTTTGTTTCTGTGTGGATTGATTTTTAACTTTTGCAAGGAGAGGTGGTTGTTTGGAAAATTACAGCCCCAAACTGGCAAGGGCGGCGAGAGAGCCAGGGATGTGATCGAATTCGGATCGTCTGAGCTGTATCGGTGGGCGATATCGCAAACGCCTCCGAGGAGCCATTCGAAGTGATTTGCAGTAATCCCGAGCTTCAGGAGGCGCGGGTGACATAAAGTACACACATTCGCTCGTCTATTTACACTTGCTGGGAGGGGGCTGAGCAGTGGAGGAGGAGATGGGGGACATTTGCTGGAGAGAAGCTAGCTATCACTTCGTGACAAATTAGGTAAGGGCACGAGAACAATTATTGCACCTATGCCAAAGTACTGTTACATTACAGGGACGACCGTTGTCCCCACTGCAGTCACGTTAATGCAGTCACTTAATGCTCTGTTCAATCTGCAGTGTAAACCATCGCAGTCCTTTTTAACAGATCCCTTTCATCAGCAACTGTGTTGAAGAAAAAGCAGTGCTCCTCCAACTCCCACACTGAACAGGATGTCATCTGGGGAAAGCGGCTCGGTATCTCCTGTTCCCTGCTGAAGTGAATGTAGTAAATTGTCCAAGACAAATGAAGTTGTGGGTCTATGTACAGTTGCAAACCTAAAAAGAGCTGGACTCTGTTTTCAAAAGCTTTCAAAGGAACTCTAGCTCACCTCTTCAGTGAAAAAGTTTTCTCTTTTAATGTATATGTAGCCTTTGAGAAACAGGCCTGGAAATAGGATTTTTCCCTTTATTTTTCTGTTTTCTGTATCACTTATGCCACTAGTCTATCTATACTATAGACATATAATATGTAATAGTCGACTCTATGTTATCTTCACTGAAAGAGACCACTGTGGAGTTGATCAGGGAAAAAAGCAGGGCCTGTGGACTTTTTTGAAGCACACACACACACACACTCATGAGTGGAATTTAGTATGGCAACTTGTTGGTTATGTGCATAAAGTATGGATTTAGAATAGCATACTTGTACTGTTTCAATTTGTTCTTCCAAATACTCAGTACTCTTTATTAAGATTATCAAAAGATCTACAGGGACCTAAAGACTCATAAAGGCACTATGACAGTAACCCCTAATTCTAAAAAACCCCAAAGAAACAGTATTTCAGTTCAGTTGGCACAAATTCCAATGCTTCCTTCAGTATCTTATTGCAGATTAATGTTTTTATTGTGAATTTTACATATGAGAAGACATAGAGGCTGGAAGAACACCCATCATTGTCTTTTACTCACTGGATCTCCGAAGTAGGGTTTTAATGAGTTATGTTCAGTAAAGATTACCAGAGGAATTTGTCCTCAACAAGTTGGTCAGATTTAGAAGCAACCAATCAGTGGCAGTAGGCTGATGATTCACAGACGTGCTTTTGGCCTTTTCGGGTGGTTGCTCAATCTTAGGTAAACCACTCGTGGGTACACCGCATTCTGTGTGGGAGGCGTACAGGCACACACATGCCCCTTTAGCTCAAGGGTGGAGATATTATAGGGACTCTGACAAAAATCAAGCGACATCACCCCAAAATAGGTGAATATTTTTAACTTTTGGGAACTATTTTCACTTCATTTGATTTTTCAAGATTACTTGTTGAAGAGAGAACTCTGGATGTATTAATTAATAGAGTGTATGCTGGTATGGCACTTGAAGGTACTGGAAAGCTACGGAAGACTGAAAAGTAGAAAGTGTCTTTAATGTTGAAAATAGGTACGTCAAGTACAAATGTTTCAGATTAAAAAAATTTGTGCGGTAAGTGATTGTGATAAGCCTCCTATGTTGTGACTTTTTTGTGTTCTCTGCAAAGTCTTTTATTTATATGTCCTTAATCAAGCATTTTTCACAATGTCAACTAAGAACATTCATTTATACAAATGTTATTGATGACATATATATATATTATATATATATATGATAGAAAGAACCAAATAATATATACTATAATTTTAGCAAAGAAAATGTCTATATTAATGAAATAATATATACTATAATTTTAGCAAAGAAAATGTCTATATAAATGATTCACATTTATTTTTAAGTTAAAAAGAGACTATACTATGAAGACAACATCATGCAATATTTTAATTGTTGTAACTGTCCTACTAACCTATTTTAAAGCTGTTTCATTGCTATTTCATCTTTTCTAATATAATGAATAAAAAAATAAAACTAAACAATAAACAAAGAGATTATAGTATTTCAAAGAGTTTCTTTCTAGATGTTCTGTCATTTTCCAAAGGGGAACTGTGGTATTAAAATGAAAGCAATTTACATATTTTCTTGTCTATCACATATATTTCAATCTGATGTTTAGAATGCCATAAATAAATTTGTTAAAATATTTTACACTAAGTGAAACAGTATTTGAAAACTGTTTGTTTTAAAATTGAACAGTCACCCAGGGAAGCTCCAGATTCTAAATGTGGTCATCAATGATGATGTACAACACGTATATCAAGGTATTCTAAATATGGTATCAATCTGTTTTGAAGTAGTCAACACATAGTCTTTAAGTCTATGACATTTTATCTTCTTCCAAACTAAAGAATTTTTGGACCAAGAATTTACACATTTGATTATCAGCAAAAGATAACTGCATCTTCATCTAATTAACTTTTGTATACTATCACTGAAACAAGCTAATATATAGTAATTTAAAACATGGAAATGTAACCTATACAATTAAGTGATTAAAAATATGAAAAACATGCTTCCAATTTCCTGTTTGAAGACTGTTAGCACTTATGAACAATTCAGAGAACTGAACAATTGAGATTGCATAATTACAGAAATATTTATTCATTTAAGTCTTTCTGTACCATCATTGATGAAATTGCCTAGACTGGGTTCTAGAAAACAGAATCTTCCTGTGTCAACCTCCCAGAATGCTGGGATTACAAGTATTTGCCAGGACAACCAGCTTAGATGAAGTACTTTTAAAATATTTTATGTCATGTGATAAAGTATAAAACAGTTGATAAGATTTTTTTCAACAGCATCTTGTTAACTTTATTGAGTCAGCAAAAAATGTTAGGTGATTGTTAAAATATCATTTTAACCAGTGCACTACACGTATGGATAAGGAGTTCCAAGATATTCAACTAGATACTCAGCTTCTGTACTCTGCTTCACTGAAACATTTCAGAGCACTTTATAGACATCCACTAAAGGAAGGGTTGGCTTATTTTTGACATACCCCAAAGCTTTCATCCCAAAGGTTAATTGAACTTGTTTAAGATAGAGTTTGTTCAGTATGGCTTCTCACTTTTTATTTATAAGCTGCCTTGAGGACACAATGATATTACGTCTTTTTAAAGTGGCTTGTCAAAATTATTTGGTACTCATAATTGTATGTGCTAAGATTAAAATTACAAAGAGGGCTGGGGAGATAGCTCGGTAGAATAAGCTCTTGCCTGGCAAGCACAGCATCCTGAGTTCAATCTCTGGTACCATAAAAATAAATAAATAAATAAATAAATAAATAATAAAAAATATAAGAAAATTACAAAGAAGAAAAACAATCTTAAAAGGCCAAGATGAGGAGAAATCAATGAAATGCACTTGTTGAAGGATACTGATTGCTGAATATGTATTAGGAAATTTATAAATAGGTGTGATAATGGGGTACATGTGGTGGAATGAGGTGAAAGATTTGAGGTGTAGAAGTAAAGGAAGATTTTTTGTTTTAAAATAAATTCATTTTTATATTCTGAGAGACAAGAATGTGAGCAGTGTGGTAGAATCACAGTATCTGTGGCTAAAGAGGGATTTGAAAATCACCTCCGGGCCAGTAAGTACTTGATAGTGGGGTTTCTTCATTCTCCCCACAAGCGCTCACCACAGCTGTGTGGTAACATCGCCTCTGATGTGGAGCTTACCGTACCTCAGGGCACACCATTCTATTTTGACAAATTTAACTGACTGAAAACTTTGCTTTTCATGAATTTGTCTTAGTTTTACCCTTTGGGGTTTGTTTAAAAATCTAACCTAAGGAATTTTCTATTTATTCTAGCCAAGCACATATTCATCCGAAGAGTATATAGAATGTATAGACTGTATTTACACAAAGACCTAGGAGGGCAAAATACTTACAGCAGTGCCCAACTTACAGCACACCGTGGGCTGAGATCTCCAAAAGGCTCCTCATCATGGGTGGGAATGGGACAGTGAGTCAACGGAGGAGAGGTGGAGTCATGCAACCACAGCACTTTTGTAAGTATTAAAGTGACAAAGTATTAGAGAGCCATATAGCACTGGAAAGTTAATTCTGAATTTCCAAAATGTTTCAATTTTCACTGAAATTCCTTTGAATGCACATTTACAGTTCTGTATGGATACTTTTAATCTACTAATTTTAGAAAACCAATTTAAAAATCATAAAGGAATAGTGCGGATGCAAATAAAAATTTTTGATGTTTGATTTTCTTTTTTGTGCTACTAGGGATCAAACCAAGGGGTACTTTACCAGTGAACTACACCCCTCCCCAGTTCTTTTTTTTTTTTTTTTTTTTTCCAGAACCCGGGATTGAACTCAGGCCCTTGAGCTTGCCAGGGAAGCACTTATTCTACTGAGCCATCTCCCCACTCCCACCCCAGTTCTTTTTATATTATTTTAGTTGATTTTGATTTTTTTGAAGCAGGGTCTTATTGTGTGACTCAGGCTGCCCTGGAATTTATAATCCTACAGCCACCACTCTTAGATAGTCTTTGAATTTTGGAAAACATGAATATGAAATGACTATTTGAAATGAGATTTGTTTTAATTTTTAAAATTTAATGAAAAATTCCTTCCTTGTCAACAAGGATAATAGAAGGGTTTTAATATACCATATACTGGAATTTGCAAGTAATGGAAATCTTGGTACAACCTTGCATTTTAAGTATAAAAGAGTATTATGAATCACTGAATATATTTCATAATATCAGCAATTCTAAAGTGACTCACTCAAGCCAAATAATAACCCTGAGGTATTCTTTGCTTATCTTTCCTATTACTCTCCTAAGGTTTTCACATATACTTTCTTTTAGCTTGATTTATTTTTCCAGAATATATTAAAGCAACAGTAACAACAATATAAATTTTATTTTGCTGCTTCAATTTGTTTTTTTCAGATGGGGTCTCTCTGTGTAACGTGGACTCACTTTGTAGTCCAGACTGACCTCAAACTTGCAGTAATCCCTCTGCCTCAGCCTCCTGGGTGCCAGGATTCCAGATGTGCACCACCATGCCTGGCCTCCGGGGTGTATTTTTATTAGCACATATTTGCAGTGTATGCAATTCACAGTCACGTTAGGGAATGGCTATATATACATATTACAGCTGGATTTTTTAAAATCTCCTTCCCATCTTCCTCCCTCCCTTCTCCTTTAAATCTCTTTTCCTCATTTTCATTCTTACTCATATTATTAATCTTAATTCTTTTTTTTTCTTATTTCTTGTTTAGTGAAATACATCAGAAATAAAGGTTGAGGACTATGCAGTATCTTTTAGATTTTATAGTCCATCTTAATTATCTTTCACATTTCTGTGTTGTTTATTCCCTATCTATAAGTATGTCTGTTGATCAGTGAAGTTGATATTTATCATATGTGGGTATCTGATAGTAATTATATGATCCTATATGGGTGCCAATTTTTGTATCACATTCAATAAGTTCCCCTTTTAGTAAAAGAATAATATTAATTTTATTTCTTCAATATAGCAGTATTCTTTAAAAATTAGTGATGGGACAAAAATGTTTGTAATGAAGTGTTGTAATTTAATAAATATTTTAAATATTAACAAGCAAACAATTATAAATATATGTATCCTGGTATTCACTAGCATTAATGACATAATGTGGAACTCATGATGTTATCAATTTTTGTCACCCAAAATCTTAAAATATCTCATAGAAGCTTTACTAAAATTATAAAGAAAAGGTAAAGAGTACATACATTTGAGTATTTTTTATGTTTTACTCAATGTTTTTAGAGGATAATCTGACCTAAAAAACCTTTTACTACTTTTTCTGCATCTGGATATCTTCACTCAAAGATTGCCGGTGAAATGTTTGTTGTTATTAAGAAAGTAACAGTTTGCTAACACCCTTTTCATTAATAAAAAGCTTCATAGTTGATACTGTAATAGTTAATTTGAAACATTGTTAAAATTGTCCAAATAAGTCTACACAAACAACATGTACGCACAATAATTTATATGTTTCTGTATGTACATAGGATAACAAATTAAAAATTCATGGAGTTATGTATTTCATATTTGACTTATTTTGTCTTTAAAATGAGTTATCAGACTTAGTTTCAAAGATTCTAATTTAAAATGAACAATAGTTATCAGCAAAATGTGGAAACAGCTGTAAATTTTAAATACCCTGTTTGATATTGAGTGATAATTTTCATTGATCTGAAAAGAAACACATGTCATAAAGGGTCAGATAGTTTCCATAAACTTCTCTTTTTTTCCTTTGAGCTTGTATCAACACACAGCAAAAATAACAGCAACATAATAGTCTGCTGAATCAGGTTCCTGTGTGCGTGCTCTTGCTATCATTTACTAAAGATAGCTTGTGGCTAAAATTACTCTTCTAGCTCTTGTACTAAAATGCGTAAGATTCTAGTATGTCCTAGTAGTAAATACTTCTGATATCTCTTGGAATTTTGCACAAATACTCATTTATGCACCTTATTATGTACAACTCAGGAAGATGGGATGAGCTAAACCAGAGGTAGGACCCACTGTATCCCTTGGTCGTCAAGCTGAAACAGATTCCATTACAATGGAACTTCTAACTTTCACTTTATGATAATTGAAACCTGAGCAATCCAGCTTAAGAAGAGCACTTTTAAAAGAACTTAAAGGAGCTCAGGAGATGGCTCAGTGGAATAAGTGCTTCCCTGGCAAGTGCAAGGACCTGAGTTCAATCCCCAGTTCAACAAAAATAAATAATTAAATAAAAATGAAAGAACTTAAAATATCATCTTATGAAAATGAAAGGCTGATATTAAGAACAACCCAATTTTAAGAGAAATTGGAAATTTGGCCATTTTGTCCATCTTGGGGTCCAAGTGGCCTCCTTGTCACCCTCTCTCTTCATCTGTTCTCTATAGCAGCAAGAATGATTCTCTGAAATACAGGCATGACACAGTCTTCTAGAAATGTCTAGTGGCGTCTCGTGTTTGCAGGTAAAGGTCGACGTCCATCCGCACCCAGTGCGCAGGGCCCGCGCGGTCTTAGGTGTTGTGCATCTGACTGTGCGCCGCACCTGCTCCCTTCCTCTCCTTGTGCCAGCCATAGTTCTCAACTCTGTTTCTCTGCTGACTCCCACAGAGCACCCTTCTCTGAGGGCCCTTGCTGCCCTAGATATCGCAGCAGCTCACCCCTTCTCTCTGTTCAAGCTTCTGTTCCGGGGCCTGCGATGCAAGAGCATCCTGCGCCAGTTATCTCTCCCAGCAGTTCCACCATTAATCTTGAAATTTACTATTTGCTCTACCTGTATTCCTACAGCTTTTTACACTTAGTAGTATGTCATGGTCCTATGTGCAGCCAATCTCCAATTACAAGGACTGACTTCATAAGATCAGGGGTTTGTTTCCTTGTGGAATTCCTGGCTCTTCCATGAGCGGACAGTAAATGATAAGAAAACCATTAGAATGGAGGAATGAAAGAAAGAATGTCGTCTCTAATCTCAATACCCTTTTGCCTCTGCATCATTTTCCCTCTGCTCGTCAGCTTTCTTTCCATCAGCCAGCTCACAGCTGATAATTGCTACATGGCCTCTTAGCTGCAGAATTTTCCACCAACTGGCAACTTCTCTTTTGTAAGTTAGTCCAAATTCCTAAAAACTCTAATTGGACAAGCTTCGTTTTCATTTCCAGTAAGGCCACACCAATCCAGCTTTCTGGCTAACCTCTGGGGTTATTCTTTGTGGTCTCATTCTAACTAGGTTATGCCACCTGGGAACTGGCTGAGGAGGCGTGAAGGGCTCAAGCCTTGGAGCTGGACAACACGCAGGGGTCGCATACATAGAATCATTGCTGCCTGCCTCTGCACCAGGGCGCGTCATCACCCCCGATGGTGCTCATTAGCCTGACGTTACCCCTCAAATCAGAGTCTACCTCTCTCATGCTTACCCCTTCCTGATTAAATGACTTCTTTAGCTGCAAAATCTTTAGTCTTCTGTTCCTCATCAATATATCTACTCAGTAACAAGCATTTCTTGATAAATGCAGCCATGTCTATGCTTTCACCTGATGACAACAACATGCTCCTGTACTCCTCCTCCTTTCAGACTGCTTTGCATTGCTTTTGAATGGGAGGAGATGCCATCGTCTCTTCACACACACTTTTTGGGTTTTGTGTGCGGAACTTGTTATTTGTTTATACCCAAGAGTACACAGCAAAGGTGCAGAGATTTGGCCAATGTAATTACAGACCACAATCTTTTGATTTTTAAGTTCAATGAAAAGGAGATTATTCTGCATGGGCCTGACTTATTGAGGTCAATGTCCTTCCAAGAAAGACTGCAGTGGGCTCCTTCCTGAAATGAAAATGTGTTTTCCTGGTGGCCTTGAAGAAGCAAGATTTCAGAAATTTTACAGCCCCAAGGAAGTGAATCTGTGAAAACTTGAGTGAATTTAGAAGGAGGTTCCTCCTCCATCAGGACTTTCAGAAAGAGGACAGCCCAAGTGACACCATGATGGTGGCCTTGAGAGTTCCTGGGCAGAGGCTTCACTGAAACCTCTCTGGACTGCTGGCCACAGGAGCTGAGAGATAATAGGTGGCCTGTGCTTTAACTCACTGAGCATGTAGTAATTTGTTATGTAGCAGTAGAAATCTAATGCAAGCCTTTATCAGGGTTAATTCCTCAACAGACGTTTGAGTCCCCAATTTAGTTTGGTTCTTTTAGTCTCATATATTTCTTTGACTTGTTCCTTTACCTTTTCTTTGAGTTTCACATGGCAATTTGTGGAAGTGGAAATAATTTTCTGTGCTTCCTAAATATCTGTCTATTTGAGGATTTGCTGTTTCACTGCCTCTTCCCTGTTCTCAATGTGTTAAGACTAAATTTAGGCCTTCTTTCAGGAAACAGTACTAGTTTCCAATACTGTTCTTCCCTTAGCTACATAGTGATTTTTCTGTATCCAACAGCACCTGTTATTTTCAGCTTTTGGTTATGGTGGACATAGACACATTTCTTTAGCTATGAGAGTCATATACCTACTCTTATCATTAGAATCCCCTTATTTCTCTTTATAGATGGAAATATCTAAGCTATTGTGTTTTATTCAAGAATCTCTTTTAAATTTGGAGGAGTATTTAAGCAATAATTAAAGCCTGCTGGGGATTGTGTCTAGACGCCCTCCCGTAGCCTCATGCAGTCATTGGTGGGTCTTCTTCAGAGGTGGTTGGTGGGATTGATTCAATAGCGCTTGGATCAATGGTGCTGCAATTAAGTGTGTGAGGGCTATCCACCCTAAGGGTGGTGACCTGGATACAATATAAGGGACAGAAAGAAGCTTGCCGCTAGTTACTTGTCAGTTGCCTGTAGCCTGGTGCCTTCTGCCGTCCATAAATTGTGTCTCTTTTGCAATGTCCCTCCGCCTGTCACCCTGCCTTGGAGCCAACCAACTGTGAACTGAAGCCTCGACAAACTGAACCAAATCGACCTTTCCTCCTTCACCTTTGGGTGCTGAGTGTTTCGTCTTAGCAAGGAGAATAAGGCAAGGCCAAAATTTTTCTGTGTGAAAACTATTCCTTAATATACTTGCAGGTTATATCTAAATGGTCATGCAAATGTTTGGACCATTCTGTTTGGTTATTTTTTAATTGCATTATATTTATTTATTATATTACATTATATTTTATATTATATATTTGCTATATGTTCTCCTTGCAATTCTAAAACACGTATTTGAGTACTTTGAGTATATTGGCTTTTAAAAGTTTCAATACTGACAATCCTGCAACAGATAAGCTGTGAAACTTGGGAGTTGGATAAATAAAAAATACATCTTCACTTTCCACAGTGCTAAGAGTTTAGAGACATGAACAGTTAACCTTTTTAAGGCCACCAGAACAACTAAGCTTACCCTCCGTCCACATATACAAATTAGCCTCTTTAAATGGAAGTGTAGCTATTTAAAGAGAAATTAATTCAAGGGAATTTGTTGCAATATTAAACTCATATGAACACCTAATAGTGTGAACTGCGATTGAATCTTTCTTCTCTTATCATGCCCAAGTCAGTATAAAGCATTGATAAGGAAACTACTAAGCATATCTCTGGATAAGGGTTATAATTTTTTAAACTAGCGGAGCAAGCTTAACACGTCTGCCTGTGTCAGTTCAGAGGTGTAGATTCCTCTTTTGGAACGC
Source organism: Octodon degus (assembly GCF_000260255.1). NCBI lineage: Eukaryota > Metazoa > Chordata > Mammalia > Rodentia > Octodontidae > Octodon > Octodon degus. The sequence continues at coordinate 1,701,816 of NW_004524823.1, forward strand.
TGTCTTTCAGCTAAATACCAAAATCCTGGAAACTTCTGATAGCAGTTGGTGTCAATTATTTCCCTTTCAGATGAATTACTAAGAAGTAAAAAATTAATTTGCGATTTCATTTTGTTAGAACATAAATGAACTTACACATTTTACTTTATTGTGAAACATGAAAGGAACAGAAAATTCATAGGCAGCAGAAGGGGGTTTCCTTACGTGTATTTTACTCTTCTTCTCTTTTTACACGCACGGGAATGTGTAAGTAAAACCGATATGCTTATTTAACAAAGAATTTGCTGACATTTTTGTTCCACCCCCAGTTGCTCTAAAATTCTGCAGCTGCCCCTAGTGGCCTCCAGGTGGCGACTCGGCGCCCAGCTCGGCGGAGAGACCCGCGGGCGCCGGTTGCTGGTCTGAATGAGATTCGAACGGCAGGGCTTAACCCGGCACGGTTCGTAGGTGGGGTTCTGGAGGACGCGGGGAGACTGCTGCAACAAGCCGTCACTCACTACACAGCACAAGTGTTTTCCTTTCGGAGAGCAAACCGAAGCACTTAAGCGGGCGGAACTTGGAGTGTAAACTGCTTTGTAGTGTTTAAAAGCAGCACGGATCGCGGGCGGCAGAGCTGGTATGAGCCACAGAAACTACTCAATGGAAACCGCGCTGGGTAGGAACCCGTCTGATCACCCTTTGTGTGCCCGATGTTCTGTGTCCTGGGTTGTGGCTCTGTGTATGCACCCATTTCATCTTCACCAAGCTCATGGGGTCTCGGGGGGTCACCGTCTTTCATTTTTCCCAACATAATACAATGAAAGCTTCATTCATAGAAATGGGACCCAAGTTTTGTTCTATAAAACACAAGGTAATCATATCAAAATACTTTTCTTAATGTGTCTTTGTTAGAGAAAAAGAAAGAAGAAACCTAAATTTTATTGCTATGTAGTTTTACCAGATTTCTTAAAAAGACAATTAAAAGCACTTTTACCTGTGATTGCAGACTTACACACACCTGACAAGCAACATTTTCACATCTTTGATTCGAATAACATTGTGTAGCTATGGAAATACTCATTATGAAAAAATATGTGCTATGTATGTAGAATTTGCATTGTCTACTAAAAACCATGTGAATGTCATGTTACATAGCAACATGTATATGTGACCTACACGCAAAATTATTATTGCATAGTTGCAAATACCAATATACTGTCTATGGATAAACGTTTGCACCTTTACATGCTGTGTTTCCATCTATATGACTTAGAAAGTCCATCTGCTGACAGAGTTAAATATGAATGTAATGAATGTGCTTGTTTCATTGTTGTACCCTGAATATGACAAGTCTCATTCAGCTACGTCCTTAGTTTCCTATGCTTCTCTGTTCTGGAAAAGGTTTTGTCTTTGTATTTTGTTCATAAAATTTTGTCTGGGCTGAATGCTCCAAATTCATATGGGAGTGGGATACAAAGAAAAATACTTTCTTTGCATTTAGGTTTTATGTGAAGTCTTCAACAGTTCCCAAAACTTGACAGTTCTGACTGGGTGTTAATTTTAGAAACAAGCCAGAAAGTGGTAATATTCTAGGGTTCAAAACTCAACAGAAGTAACTTGAGTCTGAGGTTTTATTATTAGGTTTCTTTTCTCTCTAACTCTTATGTTAATCAGTATTGGAAGTACACCTTTGCCTTTCTGACAGATGTCTTACATGAAGTAACATGAATTTTAAGTTGTAACATGACTTTTATGTTGTAGTTCCTCACCCAAAGATTATACAACTCAATATAAGAAATGTTAATTGAGAACTATGGAAGTCAATATGCTAAATAAACATGAAAAGTTAGAAACTTTTGAGTCTCTGTGCTCAAGGTGTTGATGAAATGATTAAGTTGGCTGAATTCATGACACTAAGTGTGCAGTAAGATACAAATCAAAAGCCAGCCAAAGGAGACATGCATGTGGTGAATAACATGTAAATGGAGGAAGGTATCTGATTTAGGGGTATCAGTAAGTGCTGTGGATTGGAAGACCCCTTCTCAAGGGATGGGGGAAAGAATTATTTTGGTAATGGTGGTAAGGTCTGAAGGAAATACTACAGTCAGCTGTTTGAATCATGTTGGTTACTCTCAGTAGTCTCAGGTGAGCAGTAAGGTATAATGTTTCACCAGTAGATAGAGAACTACTGGAGTTGGCTTTGAGTACCAGGTTAGGTATTCAGTACTTTTAAGAGCACTAAACATAAAGGATTATACTGAAAATCATCATAAAGTTTTAGGATCATTCTAGTATCTATTTATTTCTTCTCTGCCTTATCAGAATATAAGTTCTAAGACACATTCTCTGTTTTCTAATTATATTCTAGAAATTGCTTGACAAATATATCTCTACTGAATGAATGACTAGATGGTAAAGTGGGGATAAGACCTGGATTGCGTATCATTACTTTTAATTTGGAGAAATTAAATTACTCGTGCATGACAAACAACCTCAGGATTTACTAAATATTTAGTTATTGTTCTAGTAGATTCCATTTATGGCTCAGGTAACACCAAGCAAGTTCCCAGGAGTCACTGATGCTGATGTGTAATCATTTAGTCTATTTTTAACTTCTTACATGAATAGTCTAGCCTCCACATTTTAAAAAGAGCTATTAAGATAATTAGAAACTGCATGATCACTGGGGCAGATTTCAGCTCTTTGTTTCCACTATAAAAGGCATCATGGGTACAAAATACATGTTAAAGAAACAAAATGAGGGAAACAGCTTTAGACTTTGGGGGGATTTGGCATTCCTTAACATGTGTTTACCTCTTTAAAAGAGCACTGGTTCCAATATTCGGATTTCTACAACTTAGTATACGTCACAGTGCTTAGAATGTTTCTGTAATTCTGGGGCTGTAAAGTGATCATTTGAGACCTGCTCATTGTTTGGACAAGATGAAATTGCTGCTCAGGGAGCAGAAGAAGCACAGTTTTCACCTTTCCCTGTCCTTGAGTTCTACTGTCTGTAACTTTTGTGGACATAATGGGCATATGGGAAGAAACTGATGAAGAAAAGTATGCTTTGTCCTTTGAAATAAAATTAAAAAAGAAGAAGCAGACATGTAAGTGAACTTATAAATTTGGTTCACTCAAGTAAATTATAAACGAATACATAGTATCTTATGAAAATAGAAAAGCCAAGTAAACAATGTCCTTGAACCAACAACTTAAAAAAAGCACCTGAAGGTTTTGTTGCCAATGATAGGCCTTTCATCCACAATGATGATTTGTGTATCTTAAGATACTTTCATTTGACTCGTATGAAAATATACAAGGGCAGAATTTCTCAGTTGAAAAATAACTGTTTATAAGGTTTATATGTATCAGTAAAACAGAGAATGCAATGTCTCAGTTTACAGTCAGCTAATCTGCACAGAGTCAGGCTTTTTGTTTTTTCCATCACTGTCAGTATGACAGATTTCCAGCCCAGCCTGGCTCCCCAATTCTGCTTGACTTGATATTAATGCTTTATTTTTAGCCTATAAGAGGAGGGAGCAAGACACACTGTCAGCCTGAGACACTCACCTTATTCTAAGCCCTGGGGCATGGCTAGGCCTGGAGACTAATGGATCAGGGAAGCCTGTGATTTCAACTAATGTTGGATACAGTATTTAGTTTTGGAGAAATATGCTGCACTGTGTGCTGCAGGTTTTCCCCCTACTGGTTGATTTAAAAAATTTTACCTTTCTGAAAACAATAGAAACTTTTCTTTACATAATGAAAGTGGGTTGGTCAATTTTCTCTTAGTTTTTCAAAACTCATTTCCAAATTCTTTTGGAAAGATGTGTCTTTAAATTATTATTTAAAAAATAAACAGTATATCCTGCAAAACAAATTGAGAGCTTTCCTTTATTCTTTGGAAGGTTGGACATTCAAAAGTATTCACATAAATATACATAATTAGCAAACCATTTTACATTAGTGTATCCCATACTGTACACTTCTGTAGGAAAAAAATACTTTTCTCTCTCTCTATTTTTCATGATGTCATTATTTTCTATGGTCGGTTTCAGTGAACTTTTTAAACTTGGATTTCATACAGCTTTTCCAACCAACCTGGAAACTCCTTGAAGTCAGAAAGCAAATTCCATACTTCCTTTGAATTTTCTATTATATTTCTGTTATATTTCTATTGATGGCCACAAAAGTTTGTAAGTTTTTTTTTTTCTTTTTTCTTTTTGTATTTTAGGGAATGGTTTACAGGGTGTTCACGGTCTCACTACTAGTTCGAACTCATAGTGATCTGTCTGTTTACAGCCTCCCAAGAGCTGGCATTATAGGCGTACAAACCCATGCCCAGTTTCAATTGCATCTCGGCATGCCCTAGGGGCGGGGCCGGCACAGCAGGCCTGGGTGTTTGTGTGTTTTGACAATTGAATAAAGACTGTATTCTTATTTTTACAGACATGCACACATGCAAAAAAAAACCCAAGGAGATACTATCATTAGCAGTAACTTCTAAGGGGCAAGATGGAAGACTTTCTAATATGTCTACATATCTGGAATGTTATGCCTAATGTAGCACAACACAATGATAAATTTTCATCCTTCGAATTAATTATTTGAAATGAAGAATTACTTCAAAGTAATCCTTACAATGTAGATATATCTATAGATCTACACTTGCTTCACTCAGTAAAGCCATTTTATCCAGACTGAATATCTTCCAGTATACCCGTGTCTCTAGAATTTTGGGTAGCAGTAAGCAAAAGAGTCCAAAGTCAGAACTGCTGAAAGTTAGGCCAAATGAGTCAAGTTCCTAGAAAGAGGAATTAATCATAAATAATGTTGAAGTATCGACATGCTATAAAGCTTTCATCCGTGGAAAAAACATGTATTTTTAATAATGAGTATATGATGAGCATACTGTAATATGTAAAAAAAAAGTATTAGTAGCAGCACATAGATATCTTAGTGAGAGCTGGAGGAAAATCGCAGAAGATTGGTGGCTGTATTGTTTACAAGAGTTTAGAAACATCTTTAACATATCAGGACCAAAGGAGAGCAAAAACGCATTGGGTTACTGAGATGTATCTCTCCTGGTCTCAGGCTCATTAACGAAGGAAGTAGGAGGGAGAGTGGATGAAGTGGCAGCTGCAGCTGTGGGCACTCAGATCATTTGTCACCTGGCATGAAGTTAGTGCTGGCAGCTCCTGAGTTCCCACTCAGAGCACCAGGGAGCAAATGCCAACTAATTGTTGTCCTCATCAGCTTGCTGGCTACCTCTTACTTGTCCTTTATATCTATGCTGAAGTGTTGCTTCCTCCAGGCAGCTTGGCCCAACCTTTCCAGAACACACTTAGTGTCTTTCTCACCACTGCTGTGCCACATTCTCACCCTTGGCATCCTACTTAGCGCTTGAAACCCTGTGGACACTTCTAACTGGACGCAAGGCAGGAGCTGAATCTTGTCCAGTGTTGTTCATGTTTGTGTCTGGAACACAGTAGACTTGTAAATACTTACGAATATTGTCTGTTGTGTGGTGGTTTTATACTTTACAGATTTTGGTGACAGAAAAGTGGCTTTCAATCCTTAATGCCATCTATCTAAGTATTATTCTTATAATACTACGAGGATTTGCTCCTGGGATTTCTGTCTATTACTGAATTAATAAATCATATCAAGTTGATGGTATTAACCTCCTGCTTCATATTAGAGTCAAGGATAAGTTATTTGTCCAAGGTCATAGACCAAAGAATAATAGAAAGAAAATCTAAAACATTACCCAGGAAAAAGTGGACATATGAAGAGAATAAGGGGCTGGGGAGATAGCTCAGTAGAATAAGCGCTTGCCTGGCAAGTGTAAGGGCCTGAGTTCAATCCCTAGTTCCACAAAAGAAATAAAATAAAGAATACAAGAATGGGAGTTAATAAAGTTTATTTGAGGAAGACAGTTTCCTATATAAACCATCACACGGGTAAGAACAGTTTGTTCCCTGATTTCAGAGCCTTGTATTACAAATTTGTAGAACTTCCAAGGAGGCAAAATATGGTCAGAGAATAACTTCTAAAGTATGAAATCTGAGATAATCTTTGTATTTCATAGAACATTTTATAATATTGGACATTTACAAATTGAAGAGGGGTTGGGGAGATAGCTAGCTCAGTAGAATAAGTGCTTGCCTGGCAAGCTTAAGGGCCTGAGTTCAATCCCCAGTTCTTAAAAAGAAAAAAAAGAAGCACACCTTGAAATACATATTTTTAAGGTGCTGGGGAGATACCTCAGTAAAATAATTGCTTGCCTGGCAAGCACAGGGTCCTGAGTTCAATTCCCGGTACCACACACACAAAAAAAATTGAAGAAACCCTTATAAGAAATCTGTTCTTCTTTTGGATTTCCAGATAAAAAAGAAGCAAATGATAGATAGCATGGTCAATTTTTAATTTGCAATATTCTTTCATTTATGTGTTTTATTTATTGTATGCAATATACATTTTTTCTTATTGTAAACTGTCTTTTGTAGAAACATGAAAATTATTGCAAAGAAGGAGAAATCATCAACAGATAATTCAAGTTAACAATGTGACAACTGTTTTTCTTTCTTTTTCACAAAATCACATGCACTTATGTTAATATACATGTATGGATTAGCACACATACACATTATAATATGAAATTACAATATGAATAGAATTTCTTATAGTATCATTTTATCACAGTCTTTAAAATTATATTTTTTCTGGGGGTATAGCTCAGTAGCACAGCACATGTCTGGCAAGCACAAGGTCCCAAGTTCAATTCCCGGTACCAAAAAGAAAGCCTCATAAAATTATATTTTTACAACTGGCTAATATTGCAATATGTAGCTATGTCATAATTTTATCATCCCACTTTTGTTTAATATTCTAATTTTAGAAATTTCCCTGTCATTTCTGTTTTTAGCTTATTTGATGAGGCTTAGTGTGGTGCTTTATGTAACATATGCACCTACTAAATAATCATTTTAGATGACTAATTAACATTCCATAATATGATTGTTAACAGTGGGCATTCCTTCTTATTCAAAAGTAAACACACCATTTAAAAAATGGGATCCATGTTTAAGTCAACAACAGTAAATATGGAATTGCAGATAAGAATGGACTAACACTTCAAGGGTAACTGTGAAAAGGAGGAAAAGGTCCTTTAAAGATTTTTTTTCCAAATGCAGCCTCTCTAACTGTGGTGGCATACTCATCTCTGCCAAAACAAAACAAGGGAGGGACATATGTTGGGAGCCACAGAAGCTGGAAGGTTGATTGTAGGTGGGACTGGGCCTCAGTGCCTGGAGCAAATAGGCTACTACAGTCCTGAGATAAACATCCTGTCTGCTTAAGGTTAGCTATTGGTCGCTGGGCAACCTTGTGTCACATGTTACTAACTTTGCAGAAGTGGAAATGAAGGACTGTTTTGTTGTGAGGAAGAAAAGAAAAAATATATATATATACACAAGATAGTTAGGATAGATATACAGCTATTTTCTCTTAGTTTATTGAGAAAAAGGTTGTACTAATATTGTTTAGACAAGATGTCATGTCTGCATCTTGTCCTCTGAATAACTACTAGGAAGACAACAATATGCAATGTATTAATTATTGTAATTGCCCTACCAACCTGTTTTGAAACTGTTTCATAGCTATTTGATGTTTTTTTTCATTAAAATTAATAAAAAATAAATCTAAAAAGTGGCCATGACATACCATAACCTTCAAAGATCAGTAATGTAATCAGTATTTCGCTGTGATTAACTAAGTCTTAAAGAGGATAAATTTCGAAACCAGACTGCTTCAGGGATACTGCTAGAATTCAAGTTCCACTGCAGGACACTTCATAGTAGGGTCTGCACAGCATGCTAGGAATGGTCATAGCTCTACCTGATATGGAATTTCTTTGAGTCTCAGATTCTTTGTGTGTGAAATAGAAGCAATAATGTTAACTGCATAGAATTTTTGTAATGATATATTTTAATAATAGATAGAGCTTGAGATCCAAAGCTCACAAATGTTTCTTAGCCTTAGTTTGAGTAATGACTTATGAAGCTCATTCCCAAGTTTGAGGGTCTCCCGGGATTTGAGGAGCTGGCAGGAGGCTCATTAACAGTTACAATCCCTAGATATAAACCTAGAAGATTTAGACTCAGAATCTGAGGCAGGTCTCTGTCTTTGTTTTTAACAAGTTCCCTTGGTGATTTTGATGATATGGTAAGTGACAACCACAGACACAGGCAACTAGAAAAATGAGGTGAAAAGAAAATTGAAAAATTTAAAAAGGGGCATGGAAATTTGACAACCATCATATACTGCTTGGAAGTAAACAGAGCTACCTGTGGAAGAGCATGAAAATCTCTAAGGACCTAGAGGCTTCATCTTCCCAATTCATTTAAACTATGAAACAGAGGAAAAGATTTTGAAATCAAAAGTAATATCATACTAAAGTGACTAAGCAGAAATGGCAGACAGCAAAGTGTTATCCAGGTAAAATGTGTCTTAAAGGAGGTTGATTATGTGCTGGATGTTTGATGTGTGCTTCCATTAATCACATGTTACTACCCAAACTGAGACATTTTATATGAAATTTTCTCCAGCCCTGAGGATTGACCCAGGACCTCATTTATGAGGTAGGCAAATTTTCTATCACTGGTCAACACCTGAAGATCCTATTGGCTTTCAAAGTCAAATATTTGAGGATTAGTTCCTCCCTTCTCTGCTTTTGTATAGTAATCTTCCAGGCTTTTGCACAGAATACAGCAGTTCATGGAACTTATCTTGCCTACAAGATATGGTGCTGCTTGAGTACAGGGGTCCTACCTCTCTCTCAGATTGTTGCAAAGAACAGTTTATGGTGAATTATTTTTCAACCCATCATTTATTGCTTTTAATGCTTAAAAGAGACATTTCACAACTTTCAAAAAGTTTTGCATGGGAACATTCTCCGCTACTGCTTAAAGATGAGAAAGATTTGAGGTTGCTTATATTCTTTTGGTATATTGTAGCTTCATGTGATTCTCTATAGCATGTGTTAAAGAAAACATTCCTAATATCTAAGACCAATGTCCTCTGAAAAGGTGTTGTTGTTAGGAATTAGTAAGATTCTTAATATGAATATCTTTGGGATTATTATTGAAGGTATTAAATTCCCTGCTGTACCTCAGCTTAAAAAGCATTCTGAGTTATGCAAAATAATTTTATGGCTCTGTTACTGAATAATGAAACAATAGAAGCTGGATATTTGACTGAATGGAAATTGATATTGCTGGCTTATTAACAGAAGCATGTCCTAGTTAAATAAAGCCTTCAAGTTCGCTCTAGTTGTATTCCTGAATCAGTACTTAATATATAATCTCAAAATTGCAGAGAGCTAAGAAAGTGCTTGAAAAATGATCTTCAGGATAAAATGAGAATATCTATAACTTCAAAAAACTTTTAAAGTAGCTAGGCCACGATTTCTCCTGCTAATCCATCCCCATCTGTAGTTAACTTGTACTGTGAAATTCCTAGTTAAACCCTTTCATAAATCCTCCCTGCTGCTACATAAGCCTGCATCTTCATGCTCCTTCTGACTACAGACTGAGGAAAAGCTGGCCATTGTGCTTTTTAGTACATGTAATTTAGGTATTGTCAGGCTGTTCTGGAAACTTTCTCAATAAATGTTACAAACAAGTTGTGCATGTCGTTTGTGCTCCCCTTACTGTTTCCCTAGTTGGGTCACGGTGCCATATATTTGTCATTCATGTAGCTACAAGAGGGACTCTTTCAGGTCCCCTTGCCAGCTTACTGGTAGCTTTTAAGTCCATTTCCCATGGTTTTGCCATTTATCTAAATTGACAGTTTTCAAACTATCTTTTTTACTAACTCCAACAGCCTTTCGCCTTCCACCCTTGACCAACCTCATTCAGGAGCAAGACTGATAACAAAATAATGGCAGCTCTGTCCTAGAGAAGCGCTGTTACAGTGTGATTTTATATGTGACTTCATATGTAAATTTCATGGGCACTTATCATTTTTGTTCATACATAAATTACTTAAATGTATGAGTAGGTTTATAAAGAACAAAAAAGAGTAAGTTTTGCTCACAAGGGATGTCTTACCTGTGAGTAACAATAACAAAAAGTGCCACTTGCTTGCTGTGTATTGATCTTGCCACAGTCCTGAGCAGGGAATATGTCGTGTGCGCACACTGAAATTTTACCCTCACGCTTCTGTGCAAATGACCGTGCTCCTCATTTCACCCTGTTTCTCCGTAAATGACACTTCCTCACAGTCGTGATTTCTTATTTAGAAATGTAGTTTATGTTTCTGTTTTAGTCTGTGTCACATTGTGTCATTCATCAGAGTTTTGCGTTATTCACTTCCTGTTTATCAGAATGTCCGTGCTGCTTTACTCCTTTTCCTCATCTTATAA
>NW_004524823.1:1713303-1726576 GCF_000260255.1 Octodon degus
CCAGTCTCAATTGCCATCTCAGTGCATCCTGGAGGAGGCCGGCATGGCATGCCAGGGATCAAACCCTGGCTGCTGTGCTCTGCCTAAGCAGATGCTGTAGTCTGCTGAGCTATCTGGCTGGCCCCGTAGGAATACTAAATAATTTTATTGTTATATGTTCAAATATTTCTGAAAAACAACAGTGGAGACTGACCTTTCTGTGTGTCTCTTACAACATGAACCTGGGCAACAGAAATGAAAAAATATATATTGAGTTTGTAAGACACTAGAAATTTCATTTCTAGCACAAGGATATTACCTGACTTCATAATCCTCCTGATGTTGGGAAGAAAACAATTAGATTTGCACAATAGTCTAGATATCAGAACATGATGCTGTGCAAATCAGCCTGCTATATCTTTAACTTTCATTTGTTGCTGATAAGCACACCATGGAGCTTGAGAAATTGCTGTTTAATTTTGCCTAAAACACTACTTAAACAGATCAATTACTGATTTGAATTTTATTATAAAAAGGTCTGTTGCAGAAGAAATTTCCTGTATGGCAGGGAGGGAATGAAATGTTCCAAGATTGTTACAGTTCAATGGTTTCCTAGTACCTGATAAGAAAATAAATTATATCAAATCTAATTTATTACAAAGTGAAATGTGAAAGCAGGGGATTGATAGAAATAAGAGAATATCAGCCAGTAAAAATTCAGGATTTTCTAAATGCAATGATGACACAGGATTTAATTGACAGCTAGCCTTCATATGATTTTGTTTCTCATTTTATATTGTTACTATCCAAAATGGCAGCATTGTATGCATGAAGTTAATATGCAGAGATTAAATCTGGATTGAATGCACCAAATCATATTGCTAACAGTAACAATAAAGGACTTTTTATATTGGAGAAGCACATTTATTCTTCCCATCCCCTAATTTTTATTTTATTATTTTATTTCTGTCAACGCCCTCTCCTATTTCCCTGCTTTCTTTCTCCGTCCCACACACGCGCCAGGTTGGAGCAGGGAATCTCTGAGTGAAGAGCTGCCGTAGGATTAGAACACTGTGAAAACAAGGAGGTGGCCCTAGGACCACAGAAACGACTGGAAAAGTTGATCTGTATTCCGGTGTGCAGGAATCTGCACCTGCAAGCAGGCTTTTGCCATCAGTCAGCGCTTTACTACTGAGGGCCTCTGAGTAACGTGGCACTTTGGCTGTCATCCCAGACTTGCTTCCCCAGAACACGGAACTTCGTCCTGGCTGCTGACGACACCGCCGCCTTAGGAAGAATGCAGCTTAGACCCAGAGGAGGAGGCTGAGTGCATGTGTGTGACTGAGTGTAAATCGGTGCGACTCCAGCGGCACCTATAAGGGGCTTGAGCACACCATCCTGTATGTATGGCATTCTGTCTGCTTTATTAAGAATGATCTTCACTGTGAGTCTGATCTAGTAGTGAGACCCTGAATACCCTGTAGACCCTTTTCCAAAATACAAAAGAAAGAAAGAAAGAAAGAAAGAAAGAAAGAAAGAAAGAAAGAAAGAAGAAGAAAGAAAGAAAGAAAGAAAGAAAGAAAGAAAGAAAGAAAGAAAGAAAGAAAGAAAGAGAAAAAGAGTGATCTAGTGATTTGTGTGTCTTTACTATGTTTAACTGTGGTGCATGTTTAAATACATGCCATAAGCTCTTAAAATTCATATTTATATTTAAACGTCTATCTGTTTAGTTATTTTACCCAGACACATGCATTGCTTAGGCAAATACTTGGTTTCCTTTCAGCGCAACCCACAAGTGACAGCTAAGTGTCTTAACACTTCCTGAAAGGAAAATGTAACATACACCAGTTGATACTCCTCTACTGGGACAATATGACATGCACTGGCATTTGCATTCTTGATCTTGGGAGACTTTTATTTTTAAAATTAAGTACTTAAAAATATCACAGAGAGAATTCCCTGAGCTCCCTGAATTATCTGTGTCCTCCAAGTTAATAAAGCCCCTTTCACTTTAAAAAAAATAAATAAAAATATCACAAAGGAAGCCACAAGGCAGCTGCTAGTGCTTGTCTCCCAGTGAGCAGCATACTCTGTGAAACTGCTCGGTTCACTATGGGAACAAGGATACTTTTTAAGCTTTTTATTCCTGATATATTATCTTCAGGAATTTCTATTAAATTGAACAACAAGAAAATATATATTAATACCAAGACAGTGATATAATGGAATATATTTAATCTGAAAACTGCTATCTCTTTCATTCGCAAATTATACATGGTACAATGATGAAAATTCAACATTTAAAAGTAAATTAAAAGCATTACAATCTAACACCAAGCAGAGGAGGCAGAGGTGTGGAATGACTTTGTTGAGCGAATTTGAGATCCAATTGTCTAGTATGTTTCAGAGCAATTGAAGTTTGGACTTTTATCCATTGGGCAGTGAATTTGTTTCTGTGATTTCTCTATGGGATAGAGGGATGATCACTTCGTGTCTCAGAAAAATAATCTTTGTAACAATGAAAAGTATGGACTAGGAAAATCTCTTCTCTGAAAATGTAGAACTGAACTGACTGTCAGTAGTGATAGGAACCAGGGTAAGTATTTACAAAGGCATTTTAGAGTTAGACCCTTAGAACTTGGAATTAAGGGATGAGGAAAAGTGAGGAGTTAAGAGAAACTCTGAAAATTCTATCTCATGTAGTTGGGTAGCTAATAATGGTATTAAGCACAGTCAGGACTAGCACCTAAGTTTTATTGAGAGGACATTTAGAAACATATGGCAAAGACAGTACACAGCACGGAGATGACGACTTTGAAATTGGTCATACTGAGCTAGTTACCTGCTGGACATATCTTAGCAGAGCAGTGTTTCTCAGTCTTGATTTTTTGATATTCAGATTAGATAATCTTTGCTTTAGGTAGCAACAAGGATTGACTGTCATGCATTGTTGTGCATTGGCCGCAGATGTGCACTGCAGAGTGCTTAGCAGCATCTGCTGGGCTTCTTCCCACTAGATGTCAGTAGCACTTCTCCCAGGTGTACCACCAAAATGGCTTCAGAATTCTCCAAGGCAAGGATGGGACAGATCTGCCCCCAGCTGAGACTCATTAAGACAGAGACAGTGTTACAATTGTGTGCGTGTGGTTGTGATTAATATTTAATATCATAATTAGTAGATATGAATATGAGATTGTGCAGAGAAGAATGTAGATTATTATATTATCTATTTTTACTTGAACAGCTCCACAGAATGAAAATTCCTAAATGCACAAGGTAGACTGAGGCAGCCCAATATATTTTTTGGATACTTGCAAAGGTTGTATTTATTTCTCATTAATATATGCTGTTAGCATGAGGCAAATTATTTTTATTGATCTCAATTAATCTTTCTATAATTATTGTTAATTAGTCCTAACTTCTCTTTCATAAGACACAAAATAAGTCCATTAAGACAAGTTAATCTCATTTTGAATTCCTCAAGCAGCTATAAAATTAATTTTTGCCATTCAATATTTTTGTCTTCTAAATATCTTTAATATTCTCAACTTTCTTTTATAAGTGATATTTTGAGACTACATACTGAGGGCTTTCTATTGACTAGCAACTACACCATATCTATTCCATGACTGACCTGTCTATTTTAGAGGAAAGCGAGCATTCATTTTCTACATTTCAGTCATAGAATTTTTATTGAAATACGTTAAAATTGCATTAGATTTGTTCATCAACATTTTCTCTGATGGTTTATTATGTTTATTTTGTGTGAACTTTATTTTCAGTCACATTCCATGCAGATATTATGATTTTTAGCCCAGGTAAGGACATGCATGGACATTCTTTAAGAACTTACTTTTCATTAGTCTGTAATTTCAACTTGGTGGATTTTTTGAATTATGACTTCATCATCCAACATATTTGATTTTTCTACCCATTTCTTGCTATCTGCATAGTATATCAGCATGTGTTACAGGCATATTCATCCAAGTTATTAAAAAAATCTGAGCAGGTTAGGCTGAAGATAATGGGATATTGAAAGTGCTATCAATTCTCACTTTAGTGTCTCTCCAGCTATTTATTTTTTACTTAAGTATCTTTCATTTTCAGAGTGTTATGTAAATGAGATTCATGTGGATAAACATTATGTTTCACTTTTCCCAGATTAAATCTTTGAAATAGAATCCTGCTGGAGAACATGGTAAAGACATTTTATTTATAAGATGGAATAATGTCAAAGGGAAAAATGATTTTAAGTGATAAAAGAAGACTATATATTTTACTACAAAATTATATATATGTACATAGAGAACACCAAAATATTAATAATAGTTGGCTCTAAAGTATAATTATGATTGTTGTCTTTCTGAATTGCATTTTGTAGTTTCAAAATATCATAGAATGAGTTTGTCACTAATATATGTAAGCATATATACATATAGATATGTAGATATATAGATACAGATATATATGGAATTGGAATATATGTGCATATTATGGAATTGAACCAAAGGTCTCACATGCTAAGTGCTCTATCACTGAGCTAAGTACCCAGCTACTATTACATAGCTTTGTTTTCTTCTCTTTCTTTCTTTCTTTCTTTCTTTCTTTCTTTCTTTCTTTCTTTCTTTCTTTCTTTCTTTCTTTCTTTCTTTCTTCTTTCTTTCTTTCTTTTTTTTTTCAAAACCAGAGATTGAACTCAGACCCTTGCACCTGCCATGGAAGCACTTATTCCACTGAGCCATCTCCCCAGCCCCCTCACATAGTTTTCAATTAGGAAAGAAATGTGAACTTTATTCTATAGGAGAGACTTTGGTAATGGAAATAAAGGTTTTTTAATGCTCCTCTGAAGAAGAGGAGAAAGAGCTGCACTAGATTTTCTTGTCACAACTTTCTGCCTCATTGACAGATCTTTGTGAGAGATGATAAGTGTGTCTCGACACGCCAGAGAAAGCTGCCAGAGGTGGAAGCACACCTGCTTGTTTCAATAAGATATCGTAAAGGAACTGAGAAGATAAATGTGAAATTTACAACAAGGTTAAAGTGATTATTCAGTATTAAATTATTGATGAAAATGAGCTTCTGGTATAATTATTTTGAAAGAATATTGTACTTCATAAGCATGAAGTGTAGTGAGATATTTGACTACTATGCAAAATAAATTTCATCAAGGTAGGACTATGTCTTATTAAACTATACACTGCCCAGCCCCTACCATTGACCCTTATGCCTATGAATAAATATCTGATGTATGGATAGAAGATGAATCACATAGCTGGAATTATTTCTTAAATAGTTATCATTTTTAACTATTTAGAAATAATTAACAAATGAAGTAATAGTATTATTATAAATTGATTTAACTATGAACACTGTTATCCTGTTATCTCAGTATAGTATATGAGCCGCTGATATTATTACCACATAGTAAATATGGTTTCGCTTCTTTCTCTCTCAGCTTTCTAATTTACTTCACTGTAAAGTTTTATGGTCCAATTATTATACCTTTGTGACTGTGGTGCCACGTTTCATGATATCTCAAGTCATTTCTATGTTTTGATGAATTAAATTAGTTCTAACTTTTTCCAGTTCTATATGAATGATTTATTAATGAAAATCTTTGCTAGCTGTCTTCATATCTACTCAAATTTAACCTTCACATGACCTAGTCTATAGTCCAAATCCATGCACCCACCTTTCAAAATATACATGTGACATATTCCATTCTTTCATGTGTCTTTTCTTAGGGGTCATAAAGGGGAATGAAACTCCCAACTTGAAACATACCTAGACCAAGTTTGTGTTCTCTAAAACTGGAGAATGAATTTTAGGAACAACATAGGTTAACAGCAGAATATACTTATTGGGGGAAAGAAAGCTCCTGTCTGGACTGGGTGTGGTGGCGCGCACCCATAATCCCAGCTCTTGAGAGGCTGTAAACAGGCAGATCACTATGAGTCTGATCTAGTAGTGAGACTCTGAACACCCTGTAGACCCTTCCTTAAAAATACAAAAGACAGAAAGAGAAAGAAAGAAAGAAAGAAAGAAAGAAAGAAAGAAAGAAAGAAAGAAAGAAAGAAAGAAAGAAAGAAAGAAAGAAAGTTCTGTCTGATGGAGGGCCAGAACAGAGACCTGAGTGAGTTGTCCCTGAATCTGTGTTTTCTAGGGATTTCTATAGAGCAAAACACGGTGGTGAGGCAGGTCTAAGGTGGAGAACATGGGAACTAGTTTAGGTGGGCATGAGGTAGGACAAAACTATGGTCAACCAATGGGATTACAAGCACCATTGCTCAGGTAAAATTGATTAAATCCAGGACCAAATGAGGAAGCAAGTCATGTAGCAAGCTGGCCTGAATACAGAACAAGGGTTTTTCCTATAGAGGGTTGGGTCAGCAACTCCCTCTGGATTCCAGCTGATTGATTCCTATTTAGAATATCAATCCTTGAGTCCCATTCTTAGGGAAGTATGTTGCTGTATTTGTTTATTCTTTTGTCCTGAGGGCTGGCCCACCACAGGGATGCTGTCTCTCCCAAAGTTGCAGTCCTCCGGCCTTCTACAATGGCTCCTCCAGGGCCTAGCCCCACCTGACTGCCTATATAACATTTCTATCTAACGTTGGTT
Organism: Octodon degus; assembly: GCF_000260255.1. Lineage (NCBI taxonomy): Eukaryota > Metazoa > Chordata > Mammalia > Rodentia > Octodontidae > Octodon > Octodon degus. The sequence continues at coordinate 1,719,902 of NW_004524823.1, forward strand.
CCTGCAACAGAGACACTGATCTTTCCTGGTGTTCCATCCTAGAAGCTTTTCTTTCAACAGAACCTTCTTTCTATTTATTGTTTCCATCATGGTAAAAATATTCAAATATTTTTTATTATTTTTTATTTTAAAGGGGAAAAACAAAAACAAAAGTAAAAAATAGCAAAAACAAATACAGAAGCAAAGTAACATACAACAATATATATACGTTACAGAATTTCAAAACAAGGATAAAAAATTAACAATGTTGCTGTATTACATATTTTTATCATCAAATCTGCTGCTCAGATTAACATATAGGTCTGCAAGATCAAATCTTAAATCCTCTATATTTCAAATTATATTGCTGTAATCTATATTCCTTGTTACTTAGTTCTCCTTTTTTTTGTTTGTTTGTTTTTTTCTTTTTCTTTTTTTGGCAGAATCAGGGATTGAACTCAGGCCCTTGCACTTGCCAGGCAAGCGCTTATTCTACATAGCTATCTCCCAGGCCTTCCCTTTGATTTATTTTATTAGTACATGTTTGTTGTACATGAAGTGTACAGACACTTGGGGAGTAAGTGCACGTGCATAACACTGTTCAATTCTTTTTAATCACCTTCCCCTTCCCACCCACCTCCTTCCTTCTCTAAACATCCTTTCCTTATTTCCATTTTTATTGTTATTGCTATTATTATTTTAGATTACATTTATGACATGAAATATTTACAGCCATTGTGAGTATTTGGTGTGTGGAAAGACACATCCTAAATATTGTTACTTCTCTTTTCCCTCCCCTTCCCCTGTTCTGACTCTCCAGGACTCCTCCTCATTGGCAGAAGAAGATCCTTTGTGTCTCATTTCCTTCTATAGATCTTTTATTTTGTTGTTTATTTATACTTTGCCTTACTAAGTTGAAAGATACCATAGAGTGTTTAAGCTTGTGTACTTGATTTATTTCACTTATCATTATATTTTCCATGTATACCCATTTTCCTACAAATGTCTTGGATGTACCCTTCTTTACAGCCAATGGAATTTCATAATGTGTACATCTCACACTTTCTTATCTGTTTATCTGTTGATGAGTATACAGGCTGCTTCCAGGATTTAGCTATTATGAATGTTTTACTAAAACATTGATGTGTACACATTGCTTGCTTGATAGGTTACGTCCCAATTACAGATTGCTGAATTATCACGGCCCTGATCCAACATGGCTGAATCCCCAAAACAACAGCTTATCCTCCCATGACCACTTCCTCCTCTTTCCGCACTCTAGCCCTGGACCCAACTTCCTTTTCCCTTTCCTGCCTACACAGGTGAGCCTCCAGTCAGCTCCTTGTGTGTAGCTGAACCTGCCTCTCAAACTCAGCCCCTAGCAAAATTCCATAAAGTCTCATCCTCTCTGTCTCAGGTCAGAAGATCTGCCCATCTCCCTACCCTTGCTTCTCTCCATGTCTTTAGAATTAATAAACACACACACACACACACACACACACACACACACACACACACCCTTCTTTCTGTTTCTCTACCACACAGCCATCCCCACTCCATATAAAACCTAACATTGCTATAATGTGATTTCTTCAGGTCTTTGGGGTAAGACACTCATAAGGAAAAGGCTCAGATGAATTTCTAATTTTCCTTCTTTGAGAAATCTCCATACTGATGTCCATAGTAGTTGTGCTGGTTTACATTCCCATCAATGAAGTAGAAGCGTTCACTTTTCTTTACAGCCATCCCAGAACTTGTCATTCTTTCTTTGATTTCTTGGGGACTGCTGTTCTCTCTGGTGTAAGATGAAATGTGTTGTTTTAATCTGCATTTCTTTAATGGCCAGAGACACTGAACACTGTTTCATATGTTTATTGACCATTTGTATTTCTTCTAAGAATTCTTTATTCCTACTTTCACTTTTCCATTTCTTAATTGAGTTTTATTTTGAGTGGTCTAAGTTTTTGAGTTATTTATATATTCTGGATGTTAACCTCTGTGTATGTATTTGCCAAGAGTTGCTGGCAAAGATTTTACTCACTCTGTAGATTGTGTTTTCACTCTATGAATTGGTTTTTATTTTATGTAGAAACTTTTTAGTTTTATATAATTTCACGTGTTGGTTCTTGATGTTGTTTCTTGTACAATTGGACTTATGTTCACAAAGTCCACTACACCTGACTTCAAGTATTTTACTTATTTTTTCTGCTTAATATTAGTTCTAAGACAACATTTCAAGTCATCATAATTCACTTGACGACCACAGTGTTCTCTTTTAAAAGTCAGATCAAAATAACTGTTATTGAAATTATTTCTCAGGTTAAAATTATTCCATCACCATTCCTTTACTACTAACTTTACAATGTTCAGGTTACGTAAGTATCATTTGAAAGGAATACACTTGTGAAAATATTAACTTATTTCTTCAAGTATTGTAAACAATTTCATAACTCTGAAGTTCCACATAAAACAGATGTTCAGTGCTCTTTCCCATATAATAGCTCTCAGTATTACACACACTGGAAGAACAAGAAGTTTATAGGAGGGAGTTTGGATTAGCATCTCAAACTCACAACCAAGGTCTTTCTGCTAGAATGTAAGGGCAGTACATATTTGTACAAAGTAAAAGCCTAACATGACTTCACTTCCCAGGAAGCATTAGAAAATCTTTCAAATGCTACCAAATGGCTAAGTCTTGGATAAGCTATCTATGGTCCTATTCCAGATAGTTGTAAGAAAAGCCACTTTTTTTCTGTGTTGTCACTTGCTTTACCTTCTTCCTGCCTTCCTGGACCTAAAAAGAAATTAGAAGTAATTATAAGGGGTTAATGCAGGAATATCACAAGTTTAAACTCAGCTTGTGCAACCTTCAGACTGAGGGAGTCGCTGTCTCAAAATAAAAAAAAAAAAATTAAGAAGGCTGAGAAAATAGCTCACTGTAAAACTTTGAATAGAATCCCTGGTACGGCATGCACATGCACACATAGACACGCACACACACACACACACACACACAAATACACACATACTAAAAATAAAGTAAGATTTAAGTGAGATGAGATTACTGCATAGACTAAGGAAGTCATAAAGACAATCTGGAAAGAAGGGAAGTGTGTTTTATTTCAGAGATACATAGCAAGTGTTCTGTTTCAACACAGCAGTGAATTGAGTGGCTCTGCATCCAACAATGGTGAGTTCAGAGCTACTTCATTAGAAAAGAGGTTTTAAACTCTTGTAAGTTGGACTAAAGTCTAAATATTAAATTATAAAGATGGTTATGAAGTAGCAGAGTAATAGAACAGTAATAATTTTACAATTTTTCATAAAACATTTTCTTTTCTCTGATTATACGCCACACTTAAGGGGAAGAAGTTTGTGGATATGATGTATGTTTTTCCATCTTGCCCCAAAACGCCACCAAAAGAACAAAAATGTTAATTGTTCTATTGATTTGTGTTTTGATTGAAGCCTGAAGAGTTTTAAATCCAACTGAGGAGTATTTGAAGACAAATGACTACCTTTAAAATCTTGAGGTACTTGTATTATTAAATCATTTATCTGTGTATTTCTAATTATTTTTTAAAGAGTAGGTTAAGTCATACTTTAAATGCAGAAGCATTTCTCTTTAAAAAAAAAAACAATAAATAGTAAATTACTAAAGATGTTTCCTTTATAGTTTTGGAGATAAAAATGAGGTAATGTTAACCATTAACTATATTATTGTTCTAAATGAAAAGTTGTTTATAATGCTTACCCAAATCAGACGTGCCTATGGAAGATGCTTTTGCATATGACATTCAGAAGTTGTCCTTGAGATTTTTCTTTGTGTTTCATTTCATGGTAAAAGCAGGTTCTGAGAAGCAGAGATTCTTGCTCTAACACTGCAACAATCGTGTGCTTGCTCTCATCTTCCTATGTGCCAGAATCAGGTATAGAGCTAGCATTTTAAAATGACTGCTTTTTTTTTTTTCCTCCACACTTATTTAATTTTTCACTCTATTTCTCTGCTTCTCAAGAACTTCTCACTGACAAGACAGGAACTGAGAGTGGTTTAGCTCTGAGCCCTTCAATATACAATCTGCATATTTAAAGAAGATGATGTAGATTAGAAACACTCCAACAAATACTTCATCCTTACTTAGAAAATGAACTGTCACTCTGGCCCACTGTTTCTTCAGTCTCTTGCTTGAAACAAAGAAAAGTAGAGAAGAAACTACAAAGAGAAGCACAAGGAAAGCACTTTGGTGACCCCATGCTGAAGTTCTCATCCAAAGAATTCCCTCTGTTTGCTGGCAGAGGTTAAGCTTCAGAGAAAGCCTCAATGATTTAGTTGTCTTAATAGTACCAAAGCCTGCTTATGAAATTCTACATATCAAAGTTATCCTGCAACTAAAAGGTGATTTTTTAAAATCATTTATGAATTTTGCTTTGTTTTAATATCCCTGAAGTGTTCAGAGAAAATACGAGGAAAGAATCGGATTTTTATTGTAGAAGCCATGCCCTCCCTTACCCATGGACCAGTTTAAGATGAAGGGGTGAAAGGCAAAGCAGGGGAGGACAGGTGAAAAAGCTTCTGTGTTCAGATAGCAAAGATACCATCTGGGGAGCCACTAAAGTTGGCTAGCACATTGCTGAGGATGAAATTAAACAACTCCAACTCCATCTCTTCTTCCTCTCTCCCTGATTCTCCTCCTCCTCTGTCTTCTTTTACCTTTTCTTTCCTTCCAATGCTCATCTTGAACAGGAATTAACTAAACTAGGAATTTTGTAATTTAAATGATTACATGAAGATATTTCAAGCAGTATGATCTAATTTTGTACATAAAGGCATACTCCTACACTGCTTCAGTGAGTGGCAGTGGCATTCCATTGATGAATGATTTCAATTTTCTTGTGTTAAGGATTTCTCCTCAAGGCCTGTAATCAGTGAGCACCATTTCTCCTGAGTGTGGAAGCCTACTGTGCTTAAAGAAGTTGCACTGAAAGAAAATTCTGAATGCCATACCACATCCTTTATTTTACCTGATATTATAAGTTTAAAAATGAATTAAAGACTGGGTGTGGTAGTGCTGAGCGCCTGTAATCCCAGCTCTTAAGAGGCTGTAAACAGAAGAATCACTGAGAGTCGGATCTAGTGCTGAGACCCTGAAAACCCTGCAGATCCTTCCCTAAAATACAGAAATAAATAAATGAATGAAAATGAGTTCCAACAATGGCTTTCTGCAAAAAATTGAACAGATGTGAACAATAGGTTTTAGGGCTTTTTATTAATTTTGTTTAAAATCCTATGTATTTTTCTTTTTCAATTTTTCTTTTGGATGTTTTGTTTTACAGTTACTTCTGCTCTAAGTGATGTCATAGAGCTATGAAGTATGCTACTTTAACTGGACATCAAGGGTAAACTCATCATTGAGTGCTTCTCAAAGTGGACTCCCTAGGTTTGCAGCATGACTGTCACTAAGGAACTGATTTGCAATGCTAATCCCCATGCCCCTCCTCTAAGCATCCTGAATTTGCATATCTTGAAAAGTCCTGCTCTCTCCTTGCACAAAGTTTCCTGGTGAAATCTCATGTGATTTAAGAGCTACTTGTTTATTGCCTCAGATCCTGATACTGGATATAAATGAACCAAAAGTGCATTGATTAAAAATAATATGAATTTTTGTTTTCTGAATTTCTGTGGTTTGAAATTTTCATATTAAATTTTTCATTTCATCTTAAGGTTTTTTAAAATCACATTGATAATGGTATGTGTGTTGGCCAACTTTATAGTTGCTGGACACAACACCTGACCTTGAAATTGAAAGGTAGAGAGGTTTAGCTTGGCTTCACTGTGAAATGGGGGGCAGTCAGTGAATCTCCTGCTGGAGTCCAGAGGAAACACTGCCCTGTATGAGTGTGTGAGCGAAGCTGCGGAGCCCCTTGCAGCTGGGAAGCAGAGCAGGAGCAGTGCAGGAGGAGAAGGAGTGTGAAGTGTGCATGAGTGTGCTCTCCTACTCCCCTCACACTTCTTTTATCCAACAGGGTCAACATACTGGGTTTACAGCCTTAATATCCTGAGATAGTTTTATTTTTATTTAAACTTTAAAACAAGTTTATGTGTTTTTAAAAATTCTATTCAACTTTTATTTTGTTTGTTTGTTTATTTATTTATTTATTTATTTATTTTTGTCTTTTTGAGATAGGGTATAACTGCATGGTTCAGGTTGGCCTTTAGCTCACTTTGTAGCCCAACCTAGTTTTGAACTCGCAATGATCCTCCTACCTCAGCCTCCCTAGTTCTGGGATTACAGATGTGTGCCACCATGGCCGGCCTTCCATTCAACTTTTGAAAGGATATTCAATATTCTATAGATATTCCATATGAATATAATAGATATCTCATAGATAAGGGACATGAAATATAAATATTTTGATGAAAAAAGTAAAAAATCTATCGAGAATATCTGTTATTTCCCTGCCCTCTTTCCCCCCCCCGGGAAGGCCTCTTCCTCAACCAAAGTTAAGGTTTAAAAAAAAAAAAAAATAAAAAAAACAGTGATTATGTTCTAGTGGGTTTTCTCTTGTTATCTTCTGACATGCAGGTTTTATGAAGTTACATCGTTAGATTTAAACTGCTAGTATCTTCCTACCTTGTGACTTTAGAAAGAGGCTTGATCTTTGAGTCTTAGCTTCATTGTCTCAAAATTATTTTGA
>NW_004524823.1:1727476-1732216 GCF_000260255.1 Octodon degus
TCAGCTAACGTGGGCAAGTCTGTCATTATACTTAAAGTTCAGAGCAGCACAGAGAGCTAGCTGGGAGCTCGGGGGCTGTTTTCATCATGTTTATTACAATTCGGGTTATAGTTTGGTTCTATGGAGCGAAAGAAAATGGCACTGAAGAGAACCTGAAGTTCTATCTATGGCTTTAATGTTCTTAAGATGGCAACAAAATTGATAATTTGTTGATCAGAATTTCTGGAAGAATAAAACAACAATGAGTGAATACTGGAGATGGTGAAACAAATTAATTGATGAAAATGATAGAAAACATGTTGGACTAATGCTCAAAAGCTAACAGCAAAGTCAAACATTTTGATCTCTCATTATTGAGCTTATCCTGCTGTCTCCAAACACGTGTTTTCTTGACTCCATGCTTTTGTACTGTGCCTTGCTGTTCCATTTGGCTAAGTCTTTAGAGCTCATCATTCATTAATTAATATATTTATTTATTGTATTTAGTGCAGAGAGGTAGATGTTTATGGTCAGAGAGGTAGATGCTTTGTGCTTCTATTTTCTTTGTCATAATTGGTTGAATTTTCATTTCTACCCCACTAATCTAATGGCCATTGCTCTCTTGAATGGCCAGCCTATTGCCTAGGCATGATTGACAGTTTTTCTATATGACATGCCCTTACTAGTCCATTAGACTGTAGACATTTGGCATGAGAAGGGACCGTACAGACCATGCTAGTGACGGCCTTCATGTTCTCAAGTGAAGCAGTCCCAGCCCAGAGAGACCATGTGACCTTACTAAAGACCTCAGTAAGTTAGAGACTGTGGCAAAGTCAGAACTCCCCAGTCTCAATGTCTACTTTGGTGGGGTCATATGATTAAAGACAAACTTTCTAGTTCTAAACATGGAAATAATATAACATCCTTTCCCGACATACAGTGAATACTTGGTAAGTCTGATAAAAGGTAATATTTGAAAGCTTACTGAAAATACACTGCATGCTAAGTACTTTTCAATGGAGGAACTCCTTGAACTCCCACAGCAATCCTGTGATGTCAGAAGCATTGTTATTCTTTTTTCAGAGGGAGAAAATGAGGTAGATAACAACTTGCCTCAGAGTCATAAACTTATTGAGCCCAAGTAAACAAGATAAGGCATAAGCCCAAGTAAACAAGATAAGGCATACTTAGAACCCTGTTAGATAAAGGCTATGTGTTGACAGGACATGGAGTACATTTATTTTTTTTTATTCTATTTTTAATTCATTATTATTGAGAAACAAATATCAATGAGACACTTTACAAGCTGATTAATATGACATTTTCAATAATTAATACATTGCACATTGTTATATTCTCAGCGGTCATCCACAGTACAAGAAGCAGCCAGGACATACCGTCCAAACACTACTACTACAAATCCTGCCTCACACTGAACCAAGTGAAAGCAGCTGTACAGCTATCCTGACTATTCTGTATATAAATATATAAAATGGTCCTTCCTCTGTATCCCCCATCCAGTTCAGTCCTGTCAGAGATGGGTATTCTATTGGCATTTAAATTTTTTAAAAATTTTCCCCATAATTTTATTGGGAAACAAATAGCAATGAGACAGTTTCAAAACAAATTGGTAGGACAGTTTCAATAATTAACACATTGCCTACATTCTTCCTAGTGGTTATTTGCTGTACAAGATGCAGAAATGATATCTTATTTACAAACACTATTAGAACAAATCCCTCTATTCATATAACTATATATCTATAACTATATATCTACCCTAACCATTTTGAATACACAGATACAAAATGGACATTCATCTGTATCCTCTTTTTTGTTTAGTTCCGTCATTTGAATATTATAGGTATGTTACCTCAACAAAATATTCTAAAAGAGTCCAGTAGCCCACAATAGTATTGGGTCTTCCACTTGACTGGCAATGTCAGAAATTGTTGACCTGAGTCCCCTACAGCTCAACATAACACCATGGCTTTATTTCTTATAGTTCGTTTTTATACTTTTCTGCTGGATGGTTAAGATCAAGATAAAGCAAGACCTATGCAACAAGAATTGTAGCTTTTGGATCTGATAAGGTCAGTGAAATCCCCTCAGGATTTTTCCTGAGATCCTGTACCTCAGATTGTAGAATTTTTGTCAGTGTCAGCCATGTGGATAAGTCACGGCCATTGCTTGGCCAATGTGCTCTCTCCCATATTCAAAAGACCAGAAAGAGTGTTGAAAGCCTGACAGAGTGTTTTCTTTCCATATGACTCTCCTTAGGCACACTCTACATCATCGATCACTTTCCTCTTTGGCCCCATAATCTCCTTGATCAGAAAATTTGGGACACTACTGAGGTACATATCATTACAGTACAAGTTCTCATATGTCCTGAGTCTTAATTGACCTTGGAAGGCTAGGGCCAAAATGTTGGCTTTCCTTGCGGCCCTCCTTTTTTTCTAATTTTGATCTCAAACTTAGGTTGTTTACCCTCCAGAAGAGAAGCTTATTGTTATTACCATACAACTTAGGTTGTTAAGCTTAACCTCACTATGTGTCTAAATAGCAAACATCTTAGGCATGACATAGAACAGGCATTTTTCATCAAGTATTAGTATGTTGAACTTTAAGTCCCTACAGAATATTATGAAAAAACATTTAAAAATTAAAATATATTTTAAAAATAGGCATAATTATATACTTCTTATGTTTACACATAAGTCCAGAAATCTAACCATGTACAACCTTGAAGCAAGACAATCCCACAACATTCATTTTCCTGTCTCCTGCCTTCATTCACCACCCTCTTCTTTTTGAACAATCATCTATCTGAGAGACAGCACAGCAGCAACTGGCATGTCATGACAAGCAGCCCATATTCAAAAGACCAGAATGACAGGCACTCCTAGCATGAAAGGACTATTACAAATTGTCATCTTCAGTGCAGTTACTTAGTTCACAGGGAATACTTTACCAGTTAGAAATGAGAAGGAAAGTCGGGCAGGCCAAATAGCTCAGTGGATTAAAGTACCTGCAAGCAGGTGCACCCCAGGGTTCAATCCCCTGGTGTTCAATCCCCTGGCCTGCCATCCTGCCCACACCCACCCCCCCGCACGTGCAAGCATACACAGCACTTGAGACTGGGTCTGGTGGCATGCGCCTATAATCCTAGCCCTTGGGAGGCTGTAACAGGCGAAATCATTATTAGTCTGATGTAGTAATGAGACTCAACACTCCTCAGACTCTTCCCTAAAAATACAAAAAGAAAGAAAGAAAGAAAGAAAGAAAGAAAGAAAGAAAGAAAGAAAGAAAGAAAGAAAGAAAAAGAAGGGAAGGAAAAAGAGTAAGAAATACAATATTCCTGTTATGGTTTGTGTCTAGTTGTCCCCCCAATGCCTCATGCAGTTATTGAGAAGCTTCTGGAGTTTGGGATTGATTACTGTGGGTGTGGATGCTGCACCCTGTGCATTACAACGTAAGGAGGGAAGAGAGGCTAGCTAACTTCTTGAGCTGCTGCCCCCTCCCTTTTGCTGTCTGCTCTTTGCCACCATCATGAAAGGTTGCTCTCTGCCGTGTGCCACTCTGCCTTGGAGCCAGCTGAGTATGGACTGAGACCTCCAGTAACTGTAAAACCTTTCCTTCATTCATTTTGAGTGTTGGGTATTTTTCCCAGCAATGAGAGAAGAGTAACTCAGACAATTCCCTTGGATCTCAGTGGGCATGTCTGGCAAGCAGCAGTTGTATATCCTGTAGCCTCATTTCTTTGCCATGATAGGACTGAGTGTGACAGGTTCTCCTGGACCATGAGCTTAGGTCTGCCTTCCGCTGCTAGCCCTCCCCAGACTACTTGCTTTTTCATAAACTGTTAAGATTTGATATCTGTAGACAAAGAATGCCAGTTAGCAAGACACAGTATATTTAAGTTTTTATTGTGAATAGACAACTTATAAATTGTGAATGTTTATGGGCCACAAAGTGAAGTCATGATTTCTGAGTATAATGTACAATGTGGAATAACTAAGTCACGTTCCTTGATATCTCTGTCACTACAAATACTTAACACTTTGGGTTTTTTGCTTTTGTGTGTGTGAGAGAGAGCACTTAAAATGCACTCTTAGCAAGTAGGAAATGTGCAGTGCTCCACTTCTTAACTACATTCATCACACTGTGTGGTGGTTCTAAAACAAAAGAAAATTGATACTCATCACCTATGACTATTTTATACCCTTTGAACATCTTCCTCCCATTCCGCTTCCCCAAAACACACATTTTAAAATCATCATTCTCCTTTCTGTTCCAAAGTGCTTGATTGTTTAAGATTCCACAGATAATTGAGATCTTGGGATAGGGATATTTGTCTTTTTGTGCTTATTTAATGCTTACCAATTCTCTCCATGTTGCTGCAAAAGTAAAATTTTTTAAGGTACTCAATTACTTATATAGGCCTTGTTTTTTTGTGTATCTATGCATGATACATAAAGTTGATTCCATATTATTGCTACTGAGAATAGTGATGCAGTGAACATAAAAATTCTGTTCAAAAAATATTTCAAACCTTTTGAGGGAAATACTCAAAAGTAGGATTGACGTAGCATATGTAATTGTACTGCCAGTTTTTTTGAAGTAGTGCCATGCACATTCCCATAATGAGAAACAATTTACATTCCCATCAACAGTGTGTGAGGGTTCTTTTATTAATATATCCTTTCCAACTTGTGTTTTCACTAATTTTTTTAACATATCCTTTCTAATGGATATGAG
>NW_004524823.1:1733241-1734390 GCF_000260255.1 Octodon degus
GCCAGAAGTTCAAATTATACTGTAATGTCATAATACTTAAAACATAATAGCACAGGCTGGCCGGATAAAGCCTGACTAGGCCGAGAGCAGTGGCCTGGGGTTCGATCCCCAGCATTCCATCCCCGCCCCGGGGCACACTGAGAGGGCCATTGAGACTGGGCGTGGTGGCACGGGCCTGTAATCCTAGGGCTTGGGAGGCTGAAAACAGGAGAATTGCTGCTTATCCAGTCTATGTAGTGAGACCCTGTAGAGCCTGTAGACCTTGTACCAAAAACATTAAAAGTAAAAAAAGCAAAAACCACATGATACTAGCTCCCAAAAAACTAGACATAGTCACCAAAATGAAGAGTCTATCCACTGTTGTCTCACAAAAGAAAATATTTTCTACTTATGCTGCTTGATTTCTCAGTTCTTCATAATCTAATGACACTAACTCAATCTTTCTCATCTTATTCCTTAACCATTCCTTTTCAACATAATCTTTTTATGTTATTTAATTATTGAGTCATTAGTTTCACAAGATTCATTGAAGACTTACTTGTGAAAGATCTATCTGAGCCAATGAAATAAACTAAGGAGGAAAAAGTTCAAGTGTGGTCTTTAATTCAATCACAGGCCAATACAGAAAACAAAAGAAGACTACACTGCAATAGTTACTATTATACAAATAACATTGTATAACACAGTAATAGTTATTATTATTATACAAATAGAATTACCAAGCTCCTGTTATATTTCGTATACTTCAGAAATACCCAGTGACATTTGTGAGTACTTTGTCATATATCACATACAGTGTACATTTATATTAGTGCAGTCAGTACTGACAGCAAGATTATTCGTTCCATTTTACAAGGTAGCTGGTTGCATACAGATAACTGTTCTATCTGAGGCTGCGCAGCGCTTAAAATTGCAGTGACAGAATTAACAAGAGGGATCCCATAACAAAACCTCTGCTTTTTCCTTTTTCATTACGATATTTCTCTGGTGTTTTTGAAGCAAAGCTTAGATTTTAATTAATTTTTCTTAGAGAATTTGGGAATCATTTTACAGTGGAGGTCAAAAGTGAACAACATTTGAAATAGATGAAGCAATTGTTCAAGCAAATAAAATTGAACCCTCAGAAGTCATAAAGCTATGGACTTTTGC
>NW_004524823.1:1735000-1737566 GCF_000260255.1 Octodon degus
AAAAACACTAATATAATTTCTGAGGTTGATGGTTCATTTCAGTAAAACATGCTACTTAGGTCAATAGTGGATATTTCATCCTGCCGGCTTTCTCTTCCATTAAAAGATGCAGATATTGACCCTGACCCTTCTTTCCTTGCAAGGAAGACCCTGGGAGAGATGGGGATCATTGCTGCAATTCCATTATTATAATTCATAAAAGAACCAAAGTCTATGTTTTCCTGGTAGCGGGTCAGAAAATACCATCTTTGCATTAGAAAGTCAGCAGTATTTTTTTATAGCTGACCTCGCTAATAATATTACACATAAATTCAATTTGTGTTGTAATCTTATCATTCTTTTGGCATATGTTATAAAGATAAATAACTTTAAAATAATACCAAAGCAGAGCCTTAGGAATTTATATTTTAAATTCTCTCCTTGCTAGCAGTAGGGATGACTTTCACTTTGATACTAGGTTACCTTCTGAGACCTGTGATGTCATGTATAGTTATTTCAATAAAATAGGAAATTTACATCAATGTGGTCTTTCAGTTGTTTACTAATCAAAATTTAAAAAGCAAATGTAAATACTATTATTATGTTATATTAAAAAAAGATCAGATCCTAGTATGTCACAAAATCTGCAATTTAATTCAAAGTGCCAGGCTTAATTCTAATTTTCAAGAAACTGCTTAGTGTAAAATACAATATGTATGTATGTATGTATGTATGTATGTATGTATGTATGTATGTGCTTGGTACAGGGTTTCACCACACAGCTCGAATTTGTAATGATCCTCCTGTTTTCAGCCTCCCCAAAATTGGGATTACAGGTGTGCACCACTACACCCAGATATGGTGGCTGGCTCACTGTGCCTGGGGGTGGGGCCAGCACAGCCTGTGGTGCTGGGAATCGAACCCTGGTCTCTGTGCTTGCCTAAGCAGGTGCTTAGTCTGCTGAGCTATCTCGTCAGCCCCAAATACAGTATTAAAGTGTTGTCCATTTTATTATACACATGGGATAATACTTTAGTGTGTATTCCTCACGATGATTTATAACGATAACTTTACAGAGTGGATATTTACTAGCAAGAGATACTGATTTTCTTCTGAACCTTTTGTTGTACATTAAGTACTCGTTTTGGAATAACAATATTTCATTCCATTTTGTCTGCTAAATTAGAGAAAGTGGGAAGAGATCAAACCTTTTTGGAAAAAAAGGTTTGTAACCAATATTGAACAATTATTAATTACTGTTTGCATAAAATCAAATGGTAAGCGGTGTGAAAAATGTATATGTAGCCAACATTCAGACATGGAGAGATAATGCTTAATTTAAAATAAAAGGATAAATTGAGTCACTTATAGTGACAATAGTTTAAACATTTGGTTCAATTCAGACAAATTATTTCTTTATTTGGTCTTACAGTCTTGTAATATTCTGTGCTTATAACATTATTGTGGCATTGGAAGGCCAGGACATATAAAGTTCTCAGATCTTATAAATGTAACTGTGTGTACCATGGAACTCATCTCCCTTTCTTGCTTGTTTCAATTTATCTTGAAGCATGAGGGAGAAGTTGCATTTCAAAGTGAGTTGTGAGAATATCATGCCCAACAGTCTTGTGACTGATGAAAAAGAGAAGCAAAAAAGAACAAAATAAGCAGACTTTTAAAGAAGATTCTTTTGGAGAGTGTTATGCTATGAATCACATCAACTAACTTTTAGAATGAGAATGGCTGCCTTAACCTCAAGCCTCTGGAGAAAGATTTCAGCGTGATTACTTTAGGAGCTTGATGGGGCTCCTGATAATGGAGAGATTTAGTGGGCTATAGTTTCGGTCAGAACCAAGAATCTTAAAAGGTCTGATGTTAACAAAGTGAAGATTTTTTCCTAGAAAAAAAACCATTCAACCATTTTTCGTGAGTCAAAAGTATTATAATGTCACATACTGTCATCCTGAAGAAGTAGATTCTGAAGTAAAAACTACTGTGTTAAAAAGAAATGAGTACCCTAAGAATGAACAGCTAGAAAGGTAGGGCTGAGGGACAACTTAAGCTGGGAAGCTGAATGACTTATCAGAATTCATTTGACTTGGAAAGAGGAATTTATTCTGTTAAGTCTTCTTGTTAGTCTTTGGTCACTTTCTGTCCACAGAAGACAGTAAGCTGCAAAGATGACTAATAGCTAAAAACAGCTCTCCACTAACAGGAGAGTTAATGACTTCTTCCTGAAGGGGCTACCTGAAGGCATTATGACATCAATCACAGTTCCAAATTTCAGATGAACAAGGGAGAATATTTAAAATTTGAAAGAAGTAAAAAAACAAACAAACAAACAAACAAAAATCACCCCTAAAATTTAGACAGTTTTAAACCAATAGAATGAATTATAATTTGACCAAATAGAAGATAAAGTTCTTATGTTTTGGGTTCTTATCAATTCAAATTAAGATCAAATAAATGGATGAACTATAAGACATTAATATTATATGTTAACTTGTTAACTAAAAATGAGATCATACTGTGTATTTGCAAATGTTTTGTATACCAAAGTATCAATGTATTGGTGGCAAGTTTTTGT
>NW_004524823.1:1738687-1743587 GCF_000260255.1 Octodon degus
CAGTATAGTAGAAAGTTGTAGATCATTTCTTACAGCAATGATTTTCAATTAACAGAAAGTAAATGTAAAAATTTAACATGACACATTTTTTTAAAACCTGACTTAATTTTCAGTCCTAACAACATATACGCAAAAATTCATTTAAAACAAAAATGGTCTATTGTAGCTCAGTTTTAATGATTCTGATTCATAGTTAAGCAGAACCACAGCTCTGAACCTGTGAAGACACCGCACATTATAGTGAGAGTCAGAAATGAAAAAAACAAAATGCAAGTGTCCAGGGCCAGGGAGATAGCTTTGCTAAATAATTGCCTGGAAAGCACAAAGTCCTGAGTTTGACCCTGACACCAAAAAGTCCAGAATTTCACAGTCTCTCAGTGGCTTCCCACATTCCCTAACTCCTACAAGCTTTATCACTTCTCAGAAGTGCTACTCCAGAGACCATGGATCTCTGGTCTAAACTAGAGTCAGTCACCATATAAAGTGTAACAATGACTATCTCTCCTCTACTCTTGACATGCTGTGATGTGAACTAAGTTGTAAACAAATGCTAAAGGTAGAATATAAACATTCACTATCACATCCCTGGTTTTATATCCAAAGTAACTAAAATCAGTAAGTCAAACACATGTTTGCAGCAGTGACTTAAACTAAGCAATTAGTCAATGAGAGGGCAGACTTCTTTGGGAATATGGCAAACATGAAAACATGAGTGCTTGGAGGTGTACATATAGGAGCCTTAGTTTCCTGTGATATGAGGGCCTCCTGCCCACTGCCACTAAAACGTCATACATGAAGATTTTTACTATCTGGAAGTTTATATGAAAATTTAAGTGAAATCTATCAATTTAAAAAAGTGTTGTGTCTCTACCTTTCATTTTTCTGTTCCATTTTTGAATGTAGTATGTCATACAAGCATGAGAAGACTGGTTGAATCTTCAGGCTTGCGTGACTAAGTGTACCAAGGAAGAAAATATGAATATTCTACTAGAAATCTATTAGGAATCTATTCCAATAGTTGGTGTTTCCTATGGCAGGAGTAACATTTTTGTTAAAGAACCAGAATGCAACTTTAAAGAAACTGTCTAGCTAAGCAAATACATCTTGCATGGAGTTCTCAAATACCATTGTTGACTAAGGCTGAAGCTTGTTAGATATTTATTTATAGAAGTTGCATTTTTATATGTCAGCTTTGGACTTGTTGAAGAATTTAGGAAAGATTTTTGAGGCAATTACTTCGAGTTCTGAGTAATAGAAGTATTTATCTTTCTCTACTGAATTTCTTAACCTCTTAAATATCTTTTATTCTTTTTCTTTATTTTTTATTTTAGGGAAGAGTTTTTCTTCTTTTTGAATAAAGATTATAACCCAATGAGACAATTTAGAAGATCCAAACCAGACATATTTACACAACAAGCATCTTGTAGAGGTGGCAGTATGAGTTATTCTTGTTTTAATATGCTTCTTGATGTGGACTTAGAGATGAACTAATTCAGTTAGTTGATCTCTAGTTTGATTTCATGTTAGAATTACCTGGCGAATTTTCAATTTTTTTCATGTTCTAGCTGCACTTCATAACAATAGAATTAGAGCCTTTTGGTGGTATGTGGAAGTGTACCAATACCAGTTTTTAAGCTATTTGGTTGGTTTATCTTAGTTTGCTAAGGCAAAGAAATATTCTAACTGATGCCGACTAGAATTCTCCACTAAAACAAAAAGTTATGGGAACTTAAAGCCACAGATTTAAATCTTCATCCTAAAGACCAGTGGTGAAGTATGCACCTCGTATGTGTGCAAGTCTGAGTTCAAACACCAACACAAAACAAAAGGGTTATATAAATTTCATTCACATAGTCATTTGCTTCACAAACATATTTTAATTGCTTACTTGTGCTGTGTGTTTTACTTTGAGAGCCAAATACAAAAATGAATTAGATGCTATTTTTGAGGCACAAAATGATTGGAAATTTATTAATTAATTAGTCAGATGTTGTGAAGAAGTAAAGAGTTAAGACTGTTTTGTAGAAATATGTGCATAACAGTAAAGAAAGGCTAAGATTTTGGCTCAGATGTTGGAGAAAATAATTCGCACAAGACTTTTTACTGGAGTGAAATTTAAGAATGAATAGGTGTTTTTGGTTAAAGTAAGATGGGGCATTGTGACAGATACAGTTGACATTGGTGAGAACAATTTAGCCTCTTGGATTGTCAGAAGACAGTTGGAAGATGACTCACAAATTGATTAAATTCATTAAATTTAATACATAAATAATTTTCAAAATGTACTTTTAGTCAATATGATAGCATATGCCTGCAATCTCAGCTCTTTAGAATGTTGAGGCAGGAGGGTCACAATTTCAAACCTGGCTTGGGCAACCATGTCTCAAAATTCAAAAAAAGATCAGTACTACAAGTCTGATCTGCATAGTGAGACCCTGTACCAAATATATAAAAATAAATAAATAAATAAATAAATACATAGATTAGGATATAGTTCAGTATCACTTCTCTTGTGTCAATACCCAGTATCACACACAAAAAGTAGTATTGTCATTAATTCTATATTAAATAATTTGATTTAAAATTTTGATTTCCCTTGAGAGACTAAAGTTCTTGAACTATAGAATACATCACCATGATGACTCTGAGAGTTAAAACCACACTGCCTCCCACTCCACTTTCCTGTTGCTGGATTGCTATGTCTAGGGCAGGGCCAAGACTTTGCATCTCTAACAGGTCCCTGGCACTGCTGCCGCCTATGATGCAGACATCAGACATTTGGCATCTATGAAGAATACCAGAATAGCTGTCAGGTGATCTGATCTGGGCGTGAGGAATTTTTCAGTAAACTGTTTTATCCTCATCCACTACCTCACCGGTAAATAGAGGCAAGACTGTATCCTAGTTCATTTTCTGTGATTAAAACAAAACACCACACAGAAGGCTGTGAGGTCCAGTCACAAGGTACTGGACTCTGTCTACTCTTTGGTGACAGGAAGAGAGGGAGACTTCATACAGAGAGAGCACCTGTGCCTGATTCAGGCATCTTTTTTGCTTTCTTAGCCAGATCATTTCTTTATCAGTACATAGTGTGGACATTGCTTGTGTAGCGTTGGTACAGGTACTAACTCTGAATTGCTTTTTTTTCTCTACTTTCTTTCCCCATACACCTCTTGACCCCTTTCTTCTTTCATTTATTTATTTTTTTGCTCATTTGTTGGCTTGTTTTTGGTGCATGTTTGCAGTACATAATGTTAACATTCCTTGTGTGGAATTGGGGCATGGACATATGACATTTGAATTCCTTTCTCAGTCCTTTCAGTAGTCCCTGTCCCTCCGCTCCCTCCCACCTGTCCCTCCGCTCCCTCCCACCTCCCTTACTATGATGAAAAAACTACTCTTATGACCTCCTCTAACACTAATCTCCAACCAAGAACCCCATCTGCAAACAGCATTAACGTTACATTTTTTGAGATTAAAATTTCAGCATATGAGCTTTGTAGAGGGATACCTTTAAATCATAGAAGACTGGATAATACCTATGACAAAGAAATACAGGCACCTGACACTAATAACATAATTCTAATAGTGTAACAATTCTCTCCAATAAAAAAATTCCTTTATATTTGGGGAATGAATGTTTCATAAAAGAAGGGCAGAGAAGTATTGGTGATCTAGTATGACTAAGGAATTCAATCCCTACATTTAATAAGCAACCAACTAAAGAAAAGTTCAATGTTTAGATTAATTGCTTTGATGGCAGTTTAGAGATCTTTTTTGTGTCTTTAGAATCTTATATTCTCTGAGATCTTCAAGATAATCTTCAAAGTGTGTTTCCAACCTCTGGTCATGCTCTCCCTGAAAGGAGTTTGGCTATTTGTATGGATTGATATGTGTTTCTAGCTCTCATTTCATTTTCAATGAGGTTTTAGTAATCTGTAGGTGACCCATAGTTCAAAGCTCTCAGAGGTCTCTAGATTCAGTAGTATTTAGAGAACTCAGTAAGAATTATTTAGAACATAAAGTATAATGATGGTTGGACCAGTGGAGGGAGCTGTTTACCTGGAAATCTCTGACCTCTTTGGTAACAGCAGCGTGCTTTTCGTTGCTCCTGAAGAATCTGGAGATAAAACATTTATTGCTGTGAGTCAGCATTTCACTGAGCTAAAATGTTTCTTTTACTTCGAACTTGGACAGAAATTTTCCTTATATAATTACCTCAAAGAGCTGCCTCACAGAATCTACAATGGCTTTTGCTGCCAAGTGTAAAGTTGGGTGTGAGAAGCACTAATAGGATGGGAGAAAGACTGAATGATAAATTCTTTATTAATAAACAAATACCAGTGTAACCTCATATAAAGGACAAATTATTCTTGACAAGAAAATAAAAGCAGAAGTTCTTCTGCTTCAGAGCATATTTATCTTTCAAGTCACATTTTCTTTGGAGTTCCAGAATTAATGATTATTTATTTTAATAAAATGAGAGGATTTAAGTAGATTAAATTTAGAGTGTTGAATTTTAGAGTAATGAATAATTCCACTAATCTCAAAAAGCCCAGGTGTGAGGGTAGAAAGGACTACTTAATCATGGTTCCTAAATTTGAGAAAATGGAGCTCACATAGCATGAAATTGACCACTTAGGGTCTGAAATTATTGACCACTTAGGGTCTGAAATTTCAGGGTTCTGCTGTGAGTGTGAATTAGATTTCAATTCTTATGTAATTGATATAGCTCATGATTGTTCATATTTTCTGGTAAATTATCACACACAAATGTTACATTCACTGAGTATTTAGGTGAATAACAATAATAATAAAAGATAAATGTACAAGATATTCAATAAATTGCTTCTAATTTTCCAACATGTGAATTTTTGTCACATGTGAAAAAGATTTTTAT
>NW_004524823.1:1743750-1745874 GCF_000260255.1 Octodon degus
TTAGAAATTTGGGCCCTCAATTATTTGAGAATAGTCATATAGTTTTTACCAATTTGTTTAGCTGTTAAATTACCATTCTTTTATTCTCACATAATATACATGTACAATTCTTAAAGATTCCAGAAAATCAAAACACAAAGGAAAAAGGGATTTATTTAAAATCTTAAGAAAGAAACAAGGAAGGCTGAGGCAGGAAGATTGCTGAGAGTTTGAGGCCAGCCTGTTCTATATAGTTAGTTCAGGGCCAGCCTGAGCTACACAGTGAGATCTAGCTCAACAAGAACCAGGAAAACCTGGTCAACTTTACATAAGAGGGCACTGTTACAGAACTATATTATGTATTACTTACTGAGAAGTGTTGTCTTTCAGAAAGTTGTGAATATACTGACTCAGGAGGCTGACAACCTACTAATGTCATATATTTTGCTGAATCCACACACCTACAATATTTAAATGGCAATGGAATACCCATCTCTGACAAAACTAAACAAAAAAAGGGATACAAATGAAGGACCACTTTGTATCTGTATATTCAAAATAGTTAGGATAGATATACAGCTACTTTCTCTTAATTCAATGAATAGAAACATTTATACTAATACTGTTTGTGGACAGGATATCATGTCTTCATCTTGTACTATGAATAACCACTATGAAGACAACAATATGCAATATATTAATTATTGAAACTGTCCGACTAATTTGTTTTGAAACTGGTTCATTGTTATTTCATTCTCGATAAAATTATTTTTTAAAAAAGAATATTATGATACTACTCTTAGACTTGGACAGCCCATGAGCTGCTTTGCTTTCTAATCAAGCAGAGTAAGCTCTATGAATAATTTGGTTGGGATTTTCTACTGATGGCTGGCCCTTCTCTGTGATGATTAAAAAAAAAAAAGTCAAATTTAGAAGCTTGTGAAGGTTAATCTAGTTAGTTTTCAAGACTATCTTCCTACTAAAATATCAGCTATCTGACATGATTTGCTTTTCATGCCCAGGGAAAGATTATTTTATGATAATATACAAATTTGAATTTTGATTTGCATTTCAGGAAATCAGAAATATTGCTAAAGATTTTATTTTATGTAAGGTAAATGTATTCTTGTTTACATGTCTCTTCCCTGGGAAACTTTAATGTGATTTCTATTAACATTAAATCTATGAAAAAAGGATAATTATGGGTAGAAGCATCATCCATTCATTGTTACCTTTTATACAAAGGAGTGTCTAAAAATATGTCAAATCTACTGGAGAACTTTAAAAAAAAAATGTTCAGATTTCTGGATTGAGTACCAGAACCTCCTAACTTTTGGTGTATATGCATTTTTCAATTTGCTTCATGTGTTTTAATCTTACATGATGCTTAACACTAATTTCCGAACCCTAGTTCTTCAAATTTCACCTGTCAGCACGCATTCCGTTTTACCGTCTCCTCTGCTGGCCTGAAATCACCCAGGAGAGCTGAATATCTCAAGGTGATGAAGATCACCATCAGAGGAGCGCTTAGGGAACTGTGTAACAGTCTTGTTTGCGTTCTTTTGCAGCACACTTCGTGAATCTTGACATGCTCACTGGTGGTACCCACTTCATCACTTCTAAACTTTCTGCGACATGTTACTAGCCACCACTGACCTTTATTTCATTTTTCCTAGTGGAGCAGTGCCGCAGTCATTAGCACTAGAGCCACTCGCAGGCACTGGAACAGGACAATGACATCCCGAATGGAAAAGCGCCAAAAGGGATAAGAAATTGGAAACCACATGCACCGTATTTCTTAACACGGCAAAGAACTTTAAGAATAAAACAGAAAGCACATACAACTTTGGTATTAAAAAATAAATAAGTGAAAATATATGCCAAGGATTATAGCATAATGTGTGTAAGCTCCTTTTTGCTCTCTCTTTCTGAGGTACTCTGATTCTGCAGAAACATCGAGTTTTCAACAGAACAATTCGTTTCTGATGCAGACGGGAGTTAGTGCAGGTCCAGCAGCTTAGGAGACCCAGGCCCACGACCTGCCCTGACTGCAAATCCCTATCACTCGTCCTGGGCCCCTGCACTCCAGGCTGAATCCCGATGTTGCATTTTGCTTTCCCTCAGACTTCTCTTACACTTTGATAA
>NW_004524823.1:1746354-1747341 GCF_000260255.1 Octodon degus
AAAAAAAACCAAAAACCAGACATTCCTATGGGGAAATCTCAAAAGCTTTAAAAGCTCTGTACTAAAATTCCTGAATAAAG
Source organism: Octodon degus (assembly GCF_000260255.1). Lineage (NCBI taxonomy): Eukaryota > Metazoa > Chordata > Mammalia > Rodentia > Octodontidae > Octodon > Octodon degus. The sequence goes on from NW_004524823.1 coordinate 1,746,435, forward strand.
ACCAACCAGCCCTTTCCTGTGCTCCTCTCAGTGACTCCCTGACTCCCGACTTTAATAGTCTGGTTTGTGTTCACTAGTTTTTCTTTGTCTCATGTCATACTTGAATTAATGAAAAATAAGTAAGGTATCATGATTCAAATCACCAGAATTCAAATAAACATCCCATATATTTATGAATTAATGCATATTTAGGATTTTTAAAAAAAATTGGAATCATACTTTTTGAAATCTTCAAAGTATTTCCTAAAATAAATATAACATACTTCATTTCACTGTTAACCTTTTATAGACATTTAATACTTTCCAGTTTTTTATTTTTATGAATAATGCTGAAATTCCCATGCTTTATGTACAAATACTGACATGTTTCTCTCCAATAGATCTTTTCTAAGACCAAGTAAGTGTACATTTAGAATTGTCCTTCAAAAAGTACATATTGAAATTTATGCTCTCTGACAATACCATTTCTCTAGAATCTCAACCTTAAAAAAAATTGTCAGCATGCTGGTTGAAGCATGGTTAAATGTAACCATTACTCTAGGCTCTCATAATATTTCTGTTAATTATTGTTAACAATATAATGGGAAAATGTAATACATCATCTTGGGAATTGGTGCTGAATTTAAACAAGTATTTAATTGGAGGTTGAAGATCTTTTTTTTCTCTCTGTATTCAGGACAAGGTCTACAGGGTCTCACTATGTAGATTGGATCATAGTGATCCTACTGTTTTTAGCCTCCCAAGTGCTGGGATTAGAGGTGTGCACCACCATGCCCAGTCTCCATTGCTGTCTCAGCGCACCCCGGGGGTGGGGCTGGCACGGCATGCTGGGGATCCAACTCCAGCCACTGCGTTCTGCCTAAGCAGGTGCCTTAGTCTGGTGAGCTATCAGGCCGACCCTGGATGT
>NW_004524823.1:1752366-1755767 GCF_000260255.1 Octodon degus
AAAAAAAAATATTGCTGTTATTGTTCTGTTTCGTTTTGTGTGGGAGAAGGCATAGAGTATGTATCTGTGTTCCAGAAAATGAAACACCAACAAACATTATTTACCATTCTTTTTTTACATTGAAGTGAGGTGTTGTGTATTTCTCTTTTACATAAAGATTTAATTACTTGATATTTTCAAATATTTTCCTAGCTTTAAATTTTACTGATTTTAGTATTTTAATATACAAATTAAAATTTGCTTATTTTTAACATTTTAACTTATTTACTTGCTTTACTTTGTATTCTTTATTTACTTATTTTAGTACTTAATTCCACTCTCCAATTTCTTCTGTTAGGTTTATTTCATTAGTTAAGTTCTGGCTATTATGAGGGGTGACTGTTTTAGCTTTTCTTGAAATGTTTCACAACTCAAGATTTATCTCCTCTTGTATAGGATGATCTGGATGAGATGCTGGTAGAGATGTGTGCGTTCTAATGAAAGCAAGAGTCAATGATTTTATTTACAGTGAGGTCGACTTTCATGTGTACATTGCACAAACTACTACAATGGGGGGCAGTCTCTGATCAAAAGTGGCTTACTATTCTTGGAGACCTGGTCTCAGAACTGATGTATGGTAAATCAGATTCATGCTTCTATAAGGAGTATGAGTACCTCGATTTCTATGTGATAAGTTTCACAGACCCTGTTGTATGCCGCTTACTACTTGGCCTGTGTCTTACTTCTCTGGAATCCTTAATTCCCAACAGTCTTCACTAGAAGAATTCACTGGTTTGTTGGAGAATCCTTGCTCTATTTCTCTGTGACTTTTTAAAAGTATGTTATTGATTGCTTAATTAATTTAATAGTCACATTATTGATTGTAACAATGAATTTAGTCATGCAATTGAATTTTATTTTTGAACATACATAAGGTAGATGTATAGTTTGGATACACAACATCTTAATTTATCTTCTATCCTTCCTCAAGAAGCTCCTGAACCATCTTAAACAGGCTCCCCTCTGCCAGAGCAATAAGATAGGGTGGAGGGCACCACAGATCAATCCAAGGAGGAAAGTTTTAGTTAAATAAACTATACCTTGCTCACCTTGGTAAATCAACTTCCTTAAAGATCTGTGCACACTAACTCACATGTATCATAAAATGTGTGTGATTTAGGATTTAACCAAGTTAGAAATCAAAGTCTATGGTTGGAGATCCTGCGATGTGCAACATCTCTTTATGCTGCAATGGGAAGAGAATTCTCAGGGCTGGGATTTCGAGGTGTTTGGGGCCACAGCAAAGCAGCAGTCCCTGAAGTCCATGTACTTTCCAAGTTCTTTGTAGACAGGGAGAAAGTGAGAAGATTTGTGACGCTGAACTGCACATATAGTTGAAAGCTATTTTGCTTTTGTGAAATAAGTTTCTTAAAAGAGAAAATTTAAGTAATGGGCTTTTGGATGATGTGAAAAGAGACACAATAAAGGACAAATTAAATCTAAACATGTGAGAAACTTAGTAATCAAAAATTTAAGAGAGGGTTGGTCAAATAGTTCAATGGATTAAAGTGCCTGCAAGCACTTGAGACTGGGCGTAGTGGTGCACACCTGTAATCCCAGCTCTTGGGAGGCTGTAAACAGGAGAATCAGTACGAGTCCAATCTAGTTGTGAGACCCTGAACACCATGTAGAGGCTTCCCTAAAATAGAAAAAAAAAAAAAAAAAAAAAAAAAAAAAAAGATAAGGGAAAAACAAAAAAAACTACATGAAAAACAAAAAAATTAGAAGACACTAACTAGTCTGAGTAATGAAATTTATCTACCATTAATAATGAAAGCACTAGATATTGATTTTAACATTAATAAGACATAATTGTATTGGGATTCTAAGGCAAGTGAATGCAAGGAGTAAAACAAGAATACAACAGATAATCTATTAACCAATACATTCAGAATTAGTAAAATTCAGGTATTATTTAGCAATAAAAAAAGGATAAGTAAATGCTAGGATAAACTTTTTTTTTGGGGGGGTGGCCTGGAGTGGTAGTGGGAATTGAACTGAGGGCTGTAAATTTGCCAGGCAGGTGCTGTGCCATGGAGCTATATCCCCAGCCAGCATAAATTGTTTTTAAAAATCTGATTTCTTAATTCTGGAGAGAATAATTAGAAGATAGTGGTCTTTTGTTTTGAATTTTCATTTATTTATTTTATTAGAATAAGTTTGTAATCTGTCATAACCATATTCGCTATGGGAGATGGTGCATGCACAATTTTAAAACAATGTTCAGCTCCTTTTCCTTTTAGTCAAACTTTTCAAACAAAGGCACAAATTTTCTAAAATGTTTAAAATGTAAAAGTAGGAGGGAAAGCAGAAAAGGTAAACTGATGAGAAAAGCTTCTTATAAAACAAAGAATAAAAAAATAAAGGATAAAAATAAACAAAAGAGCTGGGGATATAGTTCAGCAGCGTAAGTGCCTCCCTGGCAAGTACAAAGTCTTAGTTGGATCCCTGGTTACCGCATTTAAAAAATGAATAAATTGGGCCAGCAAGATAGATCAGTAGAATAAGTGCTAGCCTGGCAAGTGCAAGGTCCTGAGTTCAATCCCTGGTACCCCCAAAATGAATGAATGAATGAATAAATAAATAAATAAATAAAAGTTAATTCTTAAGTCATTTGATGGGCCCTCTCATTAATTTGGATTTAAAATTCTACAGGTCTTATGTAACAATTTGCTTTACCCTGTCTTTTGACAAATTCAGTTTTTCCAAATATGTATTATTGTCCTCTGTGGCACATTTAGTTTTTGTGCCTATCTTGTATAATTACTATAGCATCTCTCCCACGTGCCTTGTATTTCAGCTGTGGCAGTCTTGTAGGTCTTCCGAGTTACAGCTTCACAGTCATCTTTGTCATCACCACCGTTTTTATCTCAGGTCACAAGTTTCTGCCAGTCCTAGTTAAAAAATAATACGTCAGCTCTCACCTTCTGATTCCCTTCATTAATTCCATGTTTCAAATCTCTTGTCTGGTTTATTGGAAGATCTTGAGCCTATCATTTCTAAGTTATCTTTTATTATTTCTTTTTTGAAATACTTTGAACCTGAACAAAATCAGAGAACATAATAAAAGCATATGACAGCTAATTTAAAATATTATTTTATTTTTAAGTTAATGCCTACAAAGCCATATGTGAATGTGTTGTTTTCTTATATACTGGCTTGTATTCCTTCACACCATTTTTTGATAATTGCAAATATTCAGAATAGATAGGCACTATGTGCTCTTTGTCTCCCTCAGAACCACCGCTTACCTTGAAGCAGAACTCACGCATTGGTAACTCGCTATGGCTCTTTCTCTCGGGTTTCTTCAGTTGCTTTGATTGTGTGTGTTGCTCGTAGAGAAGAGCTTATTAATGTATGTT